>NW_027526335.1:175740080-175772385 GCF_048455015.1 Haemaphysalis longicornis | reverse complement strand
CATTTTGTATGACAACGATAGGACAAGACGCGGACGCGCTTTGAAGATCTTCCCCATTGATATCCAAGCAGCTCCTCCCTGAGACAGCCGATTCAGCTAAATAACTACGAAGTATGCTCAATCGAAATTACAAAAAGACCGTGTTTTGTTTTAAGCACTTTACAGATATATTAATTGAAGCGTCGATAAACACCCCAACCCCGCTTCTCGCACCTCTTCATAGAGGGAATGCGTTAGTGAATTTTTGTAATTGTACTCCAGATACTTGAATAACCCGTGAAACTGCGCTCGTTGTGGTTACGTCTTTTGTCCAAATTATGGCTAGTGTCATAAAAATAGTGGTGGCAAAGATACTGTAAACATCGCTGGCGCTATGAAGCCACTGACGAAAGAAGTCATTAACTGAAGTGAAAGCGTTTATTCGTCGTCGATACAGCTCCTGGCATCTGGGATCAGCTCAGAAGCAGCAATTTTGTCGCACCCTGGTAACCTCGTTACAAGCTGTCGTTCCACAAGCAGGTAATATAATCTTTTACACTACATAATAATAGGTAATTAATTGCCTGCGCTAGTGTTTGTTTCGTCTTTCCTCTGAAGAAACATCTACTTGATATGAATGCAGCGAGAAAAATCTTCGCAAAAAAACCACTACAGCGGCGAATGCTCTACAAGTCTTTTGTGACCCAAAAGACTGCTTGTGCAATACCAGGAAGTCCAGCAAGAACCAGTAAGCAATAGGTCTAGAAAATCAATGTTTTTTGTACTGTTATGTAACGCACAGCCTTTAATACTATCTGATGCTTTTATACCGGAACATTAGGCACGAAAAATTGTGAATTTAGGCGACTGTAATGCGCACTGAAAAGGGTCTTTGAGGCATGTAAAGGCAATGAAACACTAAGGCCTAGAGATAAATACCCTCAATTGGTATTTCCTTGAGCAGCGTATTTGAGGACAGAGTTAGGATTTGCAATGAAAATAAAGGACAAATGTTATGCGGTGAGAAAGTTGTCTTATTTACCTTGAGAAAATGGGCCGCAAGAGTGCCGCTGTTTCAACACATTTACGAAAAACGGAGGGTGATTACAGTAAAATAGAGGCTTAACAGCCAGCCAAACCTCAAGTTGTGCCTAATGTCTATCAATATTCTTTTGCAAAAAAAAAAAAAAAAAAACGACCAGGCTGTACTGATGTTGGACGAGCATGTTTGTACTTCGAAACGCTCCATCATTTGTTTCCAACTGGAATGTCCAAATCTTTGCTCTCAAAAGCTGTAGTATTATTGGCAGCACAAACAAATTAGGAATTTTACGTCCGAGACAGATTTAAGCATTCAAATTGCTCTGAAGGCAACCGCTCCTTTAGAGATGGCGATAGAGAACCTACCTGGACCTTCAAAATGAACTCGGCATTCTTGGTCATAGTGGGGCATAAGTTCTTAGCTTCGGAATGCTTTCTGTGGAGAATGTGAAATACCCACGCGAATGTGCCAAGCCAGGTTAAATGTAGCGCCGTGTACGATAGTTTGGTCGGTGACGCTTTTGTCGGCTTTTGTAAAATTTTCTCACACTTATCGGAGCTCCCCGAACGGGTAACGACGGGCTTTCGTAAAAATAAAACACCGTCGATAACTGATCCTTGAGGACACAAACGTGTCTCGCAATACGCTGGCGTGACTGCAGCTATTTATTCTCTGACAGAGCACAAAGATATCCTCAGCTATTCACCACTCCAATGAAGTCCGTTTGTAGAAACGTTATGGACAATCCTGGCTGCACTGCTGACGATGATCTCATCGGTGCCGGTCATCACGTAAGCAGCTCGCGCTCGCGCTGCTCCGTCTTCGTCCATCCACCATCTTATGTAAACAGAAAACCACCGTGTCCCCTGGACGGTGCGGCCCTTGGTCTCGCCTCTCATTTTACGTTTTGGTGCCGAGAACTCGGGATGAAGGGCCCCCCTGTGATTCAGACTGATCCGAACTTGGGCCTGTTAGAAGAAGGAAGACCCCTCGATGCCGACGACGGACCGTTGTGATGGGCAGAACGACGGCGGTGCTACCTAAAGCCGAACGACACGATGGGAGGACAGACGACGATGCGCCCCCACCTACGACGATTGCCTAACGACGATCACCTCGACGATTTGGTGGAGGCAGAGATTCCATTAAGAGTGAGTGGAATGCCGCAAAGCATTGCGCAAAGAAAGACTTGCTACTTTTTCCGCACGAACAGATTGCCGCTCAATCTACGGTTCGCCCGCATGGACTGACGACGAAGAGAGAAAAGGCGCGATTAATCACTTGGAGACAATGCAGAGACGCAAAAGCCGCATTAGCGTTGACCTTAATGACGAGTGATGTTTGCGACATGTTGAAGGAATTCATACGCCAGCTACGGAAGACCGGAATTGGATTAAAAATGTTCAACGAAGTAATCGTACCGTTTATTCACACTGACTCCCTGGATGAGGAATATGCTATCAATGTAGAATACGAAGATGAAATGATTCATGTTATGATTCGAATATACTATCAATTGAAGGACAAAAAATCCGACACCAAAAAACAGGGCCATATAAAGGATTTGCATTGGTCTGCAAAATTTGGGGAAGTAACATTGACAGAGCAATGCTTTGAAACACAAGACTTGACAAACCCTGATGAAGAAGCTTCTGCGACAGGAACTGCACATGTATCACATGTCCTACCCCAAGCAGAAAGTGAGAACATGACCTGCTCGTTGGCAGCACGTGACGTTCAGTCGGATGATAGCAGGTTTTTGTGTTGGTTTCAAGAGTTACAGGGAAGGCCCCGGATTGAGACAGGCTGTTCACCTAGTGCCGTATCAGTGGCACATGTGCCGTATGCCGTATGTGTTCATCCTAAAACTATAGACGCTCCTCCTCGGAAAATAAAATGACGAGGCATACGTAAACAAGAAATATTGGGAACAAACATACACTCTACGCACGAAACTGAAGATCGGGATACCGACATTACTGAGAGACATTGTGAAAAGATTGCTGTTGCGCGAACACAACGAATCTAGAGAAAGAAGTTCACGACAAACACCATTTGAAGAACAAGAAAGCATTTGACAACGACAATCCAATATGAGACTAGAGAGACCGAGAAAGAAGCGGAAGCCTCACAGAAATTGTTTTACGGTATCTACATCTGAACTAGCATCCGAATACAAAAATTCTCGGCTTTGTGATAAACCGTAATCGTTCAAACACAGGCTACACTAAGCGCCTCTTCTCATGTGTTTCCCAAACCATCGAAATCCTTCACGACAGCGCCTCCAAACAGCCGCGTCGGCGGATTGCCTCGAAAGCCGCTCATCCCTATTTCATATTTGCCGCGCTTTCGAGGCGCTTTTTCAAAGAAAGTGCTACGAGTTGTGCCGCGCCTCCGCCAGATAGCGCCACGGGTCCCGCGATCGAGAGAAGATGCAGTGAAGCATCCCCCTCGCGAGGGGGACGATCAAATGCAGAGCATTTCCGGGGGCGCACGACGTTAAGTAGTTTGTGTTACGTTAATGTTGTTGCACTTGTGGCAACTGCTGACGAGAGAGCGCTCGTAAGCAGCAATTTGAATGATTCAATGATATAAGGCGCGTTCGTAGTGTCCCATTCTGTGTCGGCTTTGTGGCGCAGTGGGTAGAGCACCATGTACATTGCGTTCCGCCCGCAGGGTCGAGGGATCGAAACCGGGCGCCGGATAGTATTTTTTTTATATAGTAGGGAGGGGTGCGGTGCGGACTACGGACGTCAACGCGGGTTATATCGTGAGTTACTGAAATGCTCTGCATTTAAAAGCGGCGAAGATGGCCTACGAATTTTGACCTGGCTGCGTCGACTGCGCCGACATTCTCCGCGAGGGTTTAAGAGACGGCTGTTGCGACAGTTTCCCCCTAAGACTGCCTCACGGAATCGGCTGGAACGACTTAATGTACCGACTGGACAGGGGCTGACCACGGCTTCTTTGCGCCCGGGGAAGAGCCAAAATGTAAAATAAGAGGCGAGACCAAGGGCCGCGACGTCCCGGTGACACGGTATTGTTCTGTTTACATACGATGGAGGATGGACGAAGACGAAGCAGCTCGAGCGCGAGCTGCTTACGTAATGACCGGCACCGATGATATCATCATCATCGGTGCAGAGAGGTTACCCATAAAGTTTCTACACCATTGATAGTAATGAGTTGCAATAATTTCGGATAAATTACTGAGTCATTCTGTCAGGGGAACACGAGTAAATGCAGAGCATTGGGGCCTCAGTACTGGTTGAAGGCAGTGTTGCTTCCATCGCTTCTTCCGTGATGCTGGAGTAGCAGACACGAGTAAACGTGGGAGCGAGCGTCAACCAAGGAAGGAAGGAGCAACGCAGTGACTGAAGCACGAGCGACCGCTAGCCGCTTTATATTTGCAGCGCGCGCAGTAGAGGGAGAGCACTACGGGGGGGGGGGGGGGGGGGGGAGAGCGCGCATGCGCAAGCAGCGCGCGCCCTTCCACGCCCCACCGCGCTGCTATCACGCACCTGTTACGACGAGACCGCCACGGAGCGAACAGGCTGACTACGACTCATGCGCGCGCCAGCTGCTGTTGAGAGACAGGAGGGAAGTAGGATAGGCGCACCTGCTGCAGACGCTGAGCTGTGGACGCCGTCCGACGCAGGAAGAGGCGAGGCTAAGAAATGCTCTGCATTTAAAAGGAATTTTCCCTAGGGTTCCGGTATATACTGTGGCGAAAGGGAACGGGAAACCAGACGTCCGTCTACCAACGATGGCAACAAACCGACTGCCGCGTTAGCCGCGCTCGTGGAGCGAGCTCCCTCTGGCTGCGCTCGTGGCGCGCTTCGTTCTCTTTATTCAGCATCTATTGGCCGTATTTCATTTACTCGTGCTTTTTGTTTTTTATATGCTCTCAGAATCACTGTGATAATTTTTACTAAATCAAGCCCAGGCGGTGGCCTAGCCGGTGTCCCGTGTACACGAGTGACGAGAATGAATACTTGGAACTGCCATAAACCTCGAGAATGCGATTTTAAATTGTACTATTTTGCTCTTGTTTTGCTCTCAGCGTGCACGAAAGATCACCAAAAACATCTTGATGTAAATACATCGCTTCATCGCTTCGTGGTCCGTGTCATATGCCGCCACGTAACAATATCTATCAAATAAAATCAAATCGGTTTATTTTCCACAAGTGGATGGTGTCTCGGGTAAAAGCTATTGGCTTGACCAATACAGACTGTAACCCCAGTTCTACGACATTGCTGAGCGAGAAAGCTTCAAGTTACTCATCATAAAAATAGGGGCCCTCGTTGCGAAGCTGTTTTTGTGCAGTGATGGCAGCAGACAATTACTCCAACTGAATATGCATGCGTTGCAATGACTAACTGATAAAAGTACCGCCATAAAAATTTAGTGCCCTTACCCGCACTTTGCGAAGAAAAATGACAAGGGTAGCTGCGTGAAGTCCATGTTACGCCGGAAAACAAATGTTTTTTTTTGTACTTTGCGTTTGAGCGTACTTTCTTTACGATTTGCTGAATGAAGTTCGGAAGGACTCCAGTTTATTCTAGCGGACAAGGATGGAGCCTTCTCCTTCGCGTCCGAGTCATATTTTTCTGCCTTTGTAACACACGAACCAAACCGTTCGACCGCGGAGGACAGCGGACAGGTTTCATTCGGTCGTCTGACGTCCGTGTTGAAATATCCCTCCAGTACAACGGGCATGTCATCGGTCAGGAGATGAAGCCAAGCTGCGTTTGCACTCCTTCCCCTCCTTCCATCATTCACCCATGCAGGCTTAAACGCGCAACCCGCGATGTGCGCTTGCTTATACTTGAACAACCCTGGCGAAAATGTCGCTCCTTAAGCCCTACAAACTGAAAAAAAATAATTATTAGCATTGGTGTTCTAAGCGGAAAAATTGCTCTTTATTGGGGAGAGATTCCTAGCTGCTCGACGAGGTTGAATTTGAGGCACCATCAGCGGACGCTTTAGGTTCTGCGGCAGTGGGCTTTGGCGTGTTTTCACCTCCACTCAAGCTTTTGTACTTGCTAAAGCACCTTCGATTCCCGCTATTCTTTATACGATTGAACGACCTGCGTTCGTCGCGCAGAGAATTAAAAGCGAAACTGCTGGTAGCGGTGCTAGCACTGTTATCGGCCGGCTACGCAACTTTTGAAAGTGTCCTCTGTGGTGGCGCGGAGAAACAAAGGAGGTGTGCCGAGTAAAGTGCTTCACGATATAGGCAATCGGCGGGTTTTAGCTCAGATGTAAAGCTTCTATTCACTACTGAAAGGTTACGCGAAATTCAGCAAAAAAAATATTGCACCCCTCCGTCTATCGACGACGTTGGTTGAACACAAACCTTTCTTGTGACCGAGTTTTTGGTTCCCGTCTAAGTTTGAACTGAGTTTCGACCATGTCGAAATGAAGCAATCGGATGGACGCTTCATAATGCGAGGGACCCAGGTTCGGTTCCGGCCATGTTAGCGTTGTTTTCTTTCGCTTCGCCCAAGAACATCATCATCGTCAGAGAAAGGTGGCTTTCCTGGCGGGATTGTTTGGCTTACGGAAACCATTTGTTCAAAGCTAAAGCTTCTCTCTAAAACGGCATTTCCAACTGAAAATGCGCTCAATTCTGCCCGGTACTGCAATTCCTAGAAAAGCGTTTCCTAGTCACTAATATGCACTGTTTAAAATTGTTGGGGTGTGGTTCCCTACGAGAAACCATTTTCAGCTAGTATTAATACTGTATTTGCAAGGACCGGGCAAAAAAATTAGCAATAGCCGCACCATCACATTTGGTGTAAACGTTGTAAAAGATTTATAGGTAAATAATGCCGCCGGCACACGAAACACTCTCACTGACGTGATATGCTGTACTGATATAATTCAGCTTCGCGTGTGGTATTTGGTGGAACATTGAGGGGTTGCGTTTGAGGTTGGACTTAAACGGCCGCCAAAGAAACATGTACTACCCGGTGAAGCAGTTTTTGCAACTGAGTGTACGCTCCTCTTTTCGTGGGCGTTGCAATATTACCCCAAGCACAGTGCATCCTCGCCTTTTATTTGAAGCAACGTTCTTCAGCATAAAAATCACGCTTCGGACACGTATCTTTTACGTCTCGTGGTTTCTTTCTATGTTTTACAAGTAAACAACGTTGAAAAGGATTGCATGACGTATGAGCTTTTGTTCTGCAACTTACATAAATGTAACACTAATACAGTAATACCTGGTTAAGTCGAAATAAAAAAAAATGCGCTAAAAACTTCAACATAAGCGGAGTTTCGAGTTTAACAAAATGTTCGAAATTTGTAGCCAGGTCACTGAAATGAGCGCTAGGGCTGCTACAAAAGCTGTACTGCACAGAGGCGCTTTCGTAGTAACGGAAAATATTTCATGAGAAAAACAAATTTTTATTATTCGGGCACCAAAAGCTGCGTGATGCCCCCCATTTCGCTTTCGCATGTGGTCCCAAAAAAGCGTTCTCGAGTAGCTCTGTGCATACCATTAATCCTTGGTCGCCACCCCTACATTCCAGCTTCATGGCGCAGCACACCGGAAAAGCAAGATACAAACAAAATGAAGACAGGACGAGCGCTGATTCTCAGCTGAAATTTATTGATCAGGAATTCTGTTTTTACAAAAATCAATCATAACTCTGCGCTTGTGCAAGGAAAAGACGCTTATGGGAACCTTAAAATCTAAACAAAAAAGAAAAGCAGATAAAATGGTGACACACGAAAGGCATCAACTAACGGGTACCATTACTTCTTATCGCCGTAGTGGCGTCTCCAGGAAGCCGTCTCAGGGCTAAATATGGTTTACTAACACACACGTCTTTCATTCTGTAAATGTGAAATTCCTATACAGTCTACCGTAATTTTGTGACCGATGGTGAGCTAGTACCTTCGTGTCTTGCGGTACTGGCTCGCAGCCATGCTCTTGGCAGAGCGAAGCAAGAAAGGAAAGCATAGAATTGCCGAACAGCGCCACCTGCCCTCTGAGCGTGGTGTTGCGGCACCTCCCCGTCTGGCCTACGTATGAAGCGCCACAGTTGAGGAGAACCTGATACCCGACGTCCTCAAAGCCTTCGATCTTGTTGCGAAGTAAGCGTAGGATGTTTGTTTTTCCCATTGTAGCACTTCTCGAGGCTCCTCGGCGTCTGCGGGATCAGCTGCCTCTTGCATACCCATCTAAACAATGTTAGGGTCGGACATCGTTGACAGCGTCACATACGGTGGCGAGCACGTAATCACTCAGACAGTTGCTTCACATGTCAGAAAAAAAAAACCGCGGCGGTGACAGGAACTTCAAATGTGCCGCTCACGGCCGCGCTCGGCGCATAGTGGAAGCTAAACATGCGCGAGCGGCCGTGCATGCGCAAAGGGACCAATCAGCTGCCAGTAGTGGACTTTACGATGCGTCCTCTCTTTAAACATTTCGAAATATCCGTGGTGCCCCAAAAAACTTTTCGAAATAAAGGGGGGCATACACATAGCACATATTGCAGGCAAGCTCACGGCTAGAAGAGTTCGTACATAACCGATATTTCGAAATATTTGAGCTGGTGTTAACGAGGTTTTACAGTAATAGTACACTGTGTAGTAGAATTATTTGATTGCCTAAATAACGTGTTTGGAAAAGTAAATATAACGTTCTGGATATTTTATGTAATTTGGAAATGAAATGTCTCTAAGGACATTAATAAACCAAGGAGGGCAAACAAAAATAACGTTATTTCAATTTTTAATCCTAGTGGGGATGCCAGGGAATGGAATAGGGACGTGTTTGAGAAAAACATTACCAAACTGCGTATAGTTCGCTTATACCCCTCCCTTCTCATACCGAAAGATGTCCAATCCGTATCCTTTTGCTGCCCCTCCCAAACAGTTCTATTTCCACGTGTGCTGGTGGCATTTGAGTCGTTTCAGTTATATCTCAATACAGGCCCAAATAACGCATTCAGGGAAACGCAATTTCGTTGCGTTGTGGCAAAATGGAGCGCTATTTGGACTCACTATACCACACTAAATGCGGCTCATTACATGTAATAGTTTTTCGACGACGGAGTGACGCAGTTGTTGCAGCAGGTTTCCAGATCCACCGATAGAGATCGCAGTGGTCTCAACGCCTCCGGAAGCACAGATATCGGTTCCCAGACCTAACGACAGAGTGCGTAGTTGTCTTGCAGGGTTCGCTTCCTCTTCCTCACGCTAGGGGTGAGAGAGGTAGGGAGCCTACCACCGCTGGCGTTTAATTTTCGATCCCTTTCGCGAACCGTACAATTTTCGTGGCGACGTAGCTGCCGTCCTCGGGTGAGGCGCCCGTCGGTGATCGAACCGACATAATCGAACGTGTTTTAGCGAATTTTACACTGAGTGAAGCTGGGTTTACTTCTTCACCAGAAACCTCTAGGTCAAAAAAGCAGTGCTGCAACTGTTGTGTCATTACGTGTGATGTATTGCTCGTTGTGGCCTTAAAGAAAGTTCCTAGTGTTCCATTGACTTGACAGCAGTTCAAAACCGCCGGTGGTTTTACCACTGTAAAAGAATGGTCTCTGTAGGCACGACAGTAAAAAGCAGGGTAGTGCCGTGTTCCTGTGGAAACGCAATACAACGTTGAATAAACTGAGTATTTTGAAAACGATTTAATACTTGCTGTCTTCGCAAAATACATTAATAAACTTCGGCGTTGGGCTCAGCGTACCGCTGTGAAGGTATTCAGGTAGGTTTATAATGAGTACAGCATCGAGGGTGGCAAGAAACGAATTGGGGCACGCAGATATGAAGAAATGGCCCACTTTACCGTGGAGATTAGAAACTACGGAAAACAAACAAAAATGTATTAAACAACGCGAAAGCAAAATAAAAGGCAACGCACAGCGATGAAATCGCCAAAAGAGTAAACAGAATAAAATGTGAAAATGTTCAAAAGTGGCCCGTTCAACTCAGGGGAAGAACATCCACACGTTAACGTTATTAATGAATGTTCAGATGGGAAAAGTCAGAAAGGTGCGCAGAAAAAAAAATGTTTCCAATCCACGCGGTGAAGGGGGTTGGAAACAAAGCTTTAAACGACACCCAAATTATTGCCCATGCGACATCACTTCACTTCACACTCAGGGCTTTACAAAGAGTGAAACCAGAGATTATGCCAGCCGTTAGCTGGAATTTGTGCGGGCGGCGTCCCTGTCATGAGCAACCTTCCGAAAGGGTATGTGTCAAACCCCCCGAAGGGGCATGTGCCCAATAGACGGGCGTGAAACGTGCCAGCATTGAAGTGAACTTAGAGACGTGAGGAAGCAGAGGAGTGAGGCAAGCGCTGGGAGAAGGAAGAAGAGGAGAAGACAATCTCGATTCCTCAAAAACAAGAAGAAAAAGCTTCCAAAATTTTCTAACTTTCCTTGAATCATCCACCTAGGCAGCAATCTCATTCGAATTGGCAACTGATGTTTGGCCGATCCCCTGATTGGGTATGCGCCATTTTGTGAAGGAACAACAACAACAACAACAACAGGCTACGCTCCTGGAGCCGACCCCAGCGTCATCGGGGCCTGACGACGCCTCAGGCCTACCGACCGGAGTTCCAGGCGATGATCCTGGAGGGAGACCCCGCGCCAACGCACCGTCGGCAACTCCTGAAACGGGACGCAGCTGGGCTACAGGCGGCGACGCTCGGGCTACGCTGCGACGTCAGTGCGACATAAAACTAGGGCTACGCTCCCTTGGCTGTCGGCGGCGTCGGGTGGGCCAGCTTCCTGCAAGCCTCTAAGAGACGCGACGAGACGCATCGACAGTAACGTGAGGCTACGTCACACCTGAAGACTTAAACACGAACTCAAACCGCGAGAACGCTCCTATGACTATTCACCGTTTTTTGTCTTGTGCCTTAATACCGTCGCCATCTATTAAACGGTTTTTTCTGCGCGTCCGGTTTACTTGGTGAATTGACGCGACAATTTTGGCGAGCCTGCCAGGATCCATCATTTCACGTTGTCACGGTCAATTCACCCAGGTGGACTATGGATCCAGAAAAACTGTTAGCCCTTACCGAGGCACTGGGATTGACGAAGGAGGAGGCGTTGGCGATATCGGAAAGAGCAGCCCGAGAGAAGCAGAAGAGAGATGAACGAGAACGGCAGAAGGAAGAGAGAGAGCGGAAAATACAAGAACTTAAGGTGCAGCTTGCTGAATACGCTTCGCAAGGACCAGTCATAGAGAGAAGCGAGAGGACAGGTTCTGTGTCACACCGAGCCCTAAACATCAATCCAAAGAAATTGATGGCACCGTTCGACGAGAGCCGGGACGATGTAGACGCGTACCTTCGACAATTTGAAAGGATAGCCGCACGCCAGGGATTGGAAAGGTCAGAATTGGCTATGGCGTTGAGCTTGCTCTTGGAAGGAGAGGCATTAAGTATCTTTGAACGAATGTCATCGTCAGACTCTAACTACTACGACAAAGTAAAGATTGCTCTCCTCCAAAGATTTCGGCTAGGTGCAGAAGAGTTCAGACAAAAGTTCAGACAGTGCAAGCCAGAAGATGCAGAGACAGGCCGACAGTTTGCTGCCCGGCTTAGCAACTACTTCGACAGCTGGATTGAGCTTTCTGGCACCGAAAGGACCTACGAGGCAATCTGAAATAGGATCATCGTGGAGGAATTTCTAAAGTGCTGTAATGCCGATTTAGTGGACTTCTTAAAAGAGAGACGGCTTCAGGCTCTCGACGACCTGGCCGAGTCGACAGACGCATACATCGAAGAGCAGGGTTTGGAAAATTTGGGTGAAATGAAAGTCAAGCCAGACAAGAAGCCGGAACTCAACGCAAACACTCCAGAAACAAGAGATTGTCCAACAGGTTCCCGCCTGCATAGAACATGTTTCTCGTGTGATGGCGTGGGGCATCTGCCAGAATATTGCCGCACTAATAATTCAGGTGGCAAAGCAGACCTTGTGTGCAACGTTTGCTACAAGAGGGGACACGAGACTGAAGACTGGCGGTTTAGTACCAAAGGCAAGGCGGGGAGTGTTTTGAGCACACAGATCCGGACGCCATGCCTTCAGCAAGATTATGAGGGAAGAGAACAAGATAAAGCTGAAGTAGTAGTAGTTGGCTCAGCGATTGACCAATTGGACGAGGAAAAGTCAATGCTGCGGGTTCCGTCCTTTCAACCATTGGTACTAACTCCTAGTGAACTAGAAGAACGACAAAAACAAGACCCATCTCTACGGGGCTGCTATCTGCAAGTAGGAACTGAGTGGAAACGGAATCGTACAGGGTACGAGTTCCAAGTAGTAAATAGACTCCTTTACAGAAGGTGCCAATACAATTCTGGTAGACAAGCAATGCAGCTGGTCGTACCTCAAGAGCTACGAGATGCCATTTTGGCAACAACGCATCAAAACGTGGTGGCGGGGCACCGACGGTTAAACCAAACTCTCAGGAGGATCACTGAAGAGTTCTTTTGGCCTAACATGCAGAGTGACACGAGGCGTTATGTGAAATCCTGCCAAGTTTGCAGGCCAGCCTTTTTTAAGAACCCCTCTGGAAATCCACCACGTCGAGGACAGTGGAATGCTATGTTACCAGTCCAAAGAGCGATTGCAAACAATGTCCAACGGAAATGGAGTAACGAAGCACGGGAGAAGTTCCCCAGGTGGCCATTTAAGTTCAGCTGGCGTGGAAATAGTGGAGGATACAGAGCGCAAAGAGCACTTGTTTACAAGAAGGGAAAACTATGGAAGTAAAAATGATTCAGAGCGTTCGACGTGCTTCATAGACAGTTAGTGCTGTATTTAGTTACATTCGTTAAAGACTGGGAACTATGCGCACTTGTGAACTTAAGAATGGCATGGCGAACTTTGTGTGAACTTAGTTTCTTACAGACTATTAGGACTTTGTGGTGACATCATGAGTGTGAGAAACAACAGTGCGTGCCAAGCTAGTGTATTCTACAAGATCAACCCGGCGGCCAATCTTTGGGGTATGAATGAGCCGTTTTTTAAGGGAAAAACGCTTAAAAGGGGGAGGTATTGTCTTGAGCAACCTTCCGAAAGGGTATGTGTCAAAACCCCCCGAAGGGGCATGTGCCCAATAGACGGGCGTGAAACGTGCCAGCATTGAAGTGAACTTAGAGACGTGAGGAAGCAGAGGAGTGAGGCAAGCGCTGGGAGAAGGAAGAAGAGGAGATGACCAGGCTACGCTCCTGGAGCCGACCCCAGCGTCATCGGGGCCTGGCGACGCCTCAGGCCTACCGACCGGAGTTCCAGGCGATGATCCTGGAGGGAGACGCCACGGCAACGCACCGTCGGCAACTCCTGAAACGGGATGCAGCTGGGCTACAGGCGGCGACGCTCGGGCTACGCTGAGACGTCAGTGCGACATCAAAACTAGGGCTACGCTCCCTTGGCTGTCGGCGGCGTCGGGTGGGCCAGCTTCCTGCAAGCCTCTAAGAGACGCGACGAGACGCATCGACAGTAACGTGAGGCTACGTCACACCTGAAGACTTAAACGCGAACTCAAACCGCGAGAACGCTCCTATGACTATTCACCGTTTTTTGTCTTGTGCCTTAATACCGTCGCCATCTATTAAACGGTTTTTTCTGCACGTCCGGTCTACTTGGTGAATTGACGTGACAGTCCCCAACGCAGCAGCCCAGCCATGGCCAGGCTAGAGCGGCGGACGCCGCCGCTGTAGCCGTGCCTGCGTGGGCAGAAAGAAAACGGAAGGAGCGTCTTGCTATGGGTGAGACGGCGGAACGTAGCCTTCCTGGTGTGCTAGCTCGGGGCTTCACCACCGTGCGACGCGATCACAAACAGTGAAACAATTCTGCATGGGAGCTTAGTGATTCCTATTTATACCGATTTAAACTAGTTTGTTTAGTAAGGTTGAGAATTGCGAGAAAGCTGAAGGTACTGTTATAATCGTTTATCAAAACTAGTTGCTCCTTTCGCCTTTTTTAATACCTCTTAAAACACAACCAAATTGTTAGTCACCAATTTAAGAAACAGTGTCCCATTCGTGGCAAGCAGTGTGCGTAAGGTAGCGTTTCTTCAGCCGCCAGATGTGTGTATGTGGCTTGCACATTTTGTTTTCCCGGCCCGCAAACCAATCCTTAACGTATCTTTGCCGTATCACCACTTACGTCTGTTGGGTGCGGGTTACACATGAGGTGCTGTTTAACAAGTTAATAAAGCCGTGTGAAGTAAGCGCGCAATGGATGCGAGGCTGTGCCAAAAGAGGCGCAAGGCAACCGTTGCTAAAACAGAAGACAAAGCCGTACATCCGACGCACCCGCCGCCAAGCAGGCACCTCCGCGCCGAGAACGCTGGGTAAATTCGCCGCGCCATCTACAGCGTGCTCTGGCGACACCCCCCCCACCGGCACCACCTCCGCCACGTTGGGAGTTCATTGTCCCGCACGCCGCGAAAGAACCGTTGGCTGGTAGAGGTAGAAAACTTTTCTTTGAAATGTCTCACAGATTGTTGAGCTATTCGGCGAGCCGTAGGTAGGCGTACTCGGGGAGGCTGGTTCGGCAGCGGACGATGCAATGACGAGGCAGGCAGCAGGGATAAGCAGGAATCACCACGGCGCGGCGTACTTTACTTTAGATCCCGAAAAGTGACGTTAGGCCCATCGCCAAGCCGCCAAATTCCCGCGTTACTACCACACTCTGCCGCGAAACAACTACTGCGCAAGCCAGTTGAAAAGTGAAAAGTATGGAAGGCTTCCAAATCAACCTTCACACTACAGGCTTCGCTAATTTCCCAAATAGGCTTTTGTCCTAAGACACGACACCGGATCGATCAAATGTACACGCCCGCCTTTGTTTTGGCGAAGTTTGTAGACATGGGTTTCTTCGCCAAGGATAAATTTATGTGTCCAATCAACATTGTGAATGGTTTGTTCCTCGTTCCATGGCGGTGAGATAATTTAGATCTGTCAAGAAAGTTGTTGCGATCTTTTCAGGGTAATCGAAATGCAAGGGAGTTGCCATGATGGGTGGGCGGAAAGCTAGGCTCGCCGACAGCGTTCCCGTCAATACAAGGACCTCGCGGCTTGCACTTTTGCGGTACCCCTAAGAAGGGCTGCTCAGCAGTACCTGTCATGAAGAGGGAGAAGCGGGGTAACTTTATTAAGAAGCTCTTTCCAGACGGTTGAGACAAACACACAATGAAACATTTGCACTTTACGGACGGAGCCCTCGTAAGGTGTTTCCTATTGGCTTCCAGAGGCGATGCAGCGTGTCCGCTCAGGCTCTTGCAGATACTCAAAAAGTTGACGCCATAGAAAAACCGAAGTCAGTGGGTTGTCATACTCATTATTGGGTTCACCTGTCACGTGTCAAGGTTGCGGAACATCCGGGAAGTGTTCTAAGGAATAATCTGGCGACACGAGTCGCACTGGATGTCTTCGTTCCTCACAAGAAAGCCACCGATGCAGCTTCTGCACATCCGCACAACCTGGACAGAGACACGACAACGTACAGAGGAAGTATTTGTGTGGGAATGGGCAATCCGCAATGTGGAGGGTCATATTGCTAACTTCAATCCGAAGAGAACTTTCACTGTGTAGCACTGAAACAGAATTGAATGCAAACATTATATCCAACCAGGTGATAAACCTGTGATATACTTCCGGGGATACCGGAAATTGAGCAATTGACGTGATGGCATGTTTTCAAGCGGGTGTTGCTGCCAGTGTATACTGCAGCCAAGAGGGACCGCCTGGGGTTCTGTGTTCTTAGAAAACACCTTTGAATTGTAGTACAAGACATAAAAATGTAACCAATTTTAACGCACAAGTTTCTCCTTGAAATATATCAATGCCGTTACACAGCGCACAAACCGACAACAAAGGAAAAAGACCACTAGTGCGCTCTGTTGCGGTAATAAATTCCAAAACCCTTACACTTTTAGGTTACCATTACCACTTTATTGGTCACAAAGGCTAATTCCTGATCTCAAATTCACGACAGGGACGTCAAATAGAGTGTGGTCGTGGCCAACCGGTCCAACTTTTGTTATGTCTGTATATCGTGCGTAAATTATATCGCGGCAGGAATACTAGACCCCAGATTTGTGCTTTTAAATTATTACCATGTGGTATAAAAACGTCTGGGTTACTTTATTCGTCAGGTTCTTCTGTCGCACAGTGGTTTGTTATACAAAAGAAATGTGCATATTCTGCAGGTATCTCAACCTGAACTCCGCATTGTATTTCTGTATAGTATAGTCTTCTGCGAACGTCGTCCGGAACGCAAAGTTTTTCAATATTCGTTTGGTTGTTCAAATATTTAAATCTGTATTGTGACCACACCGAACATCTGTGGGAGCTTTTTCATGGGTTGTGGATATGCCCCGTTTGCAGTGAGTGCAGGCTTTTTTTATAAATGTAGGAATCAACTGGCGAAGGAAATTGTCTCCGCCCAGTCTTGCTGGCGCATTTGCCGGTATGCCTTCTCATAGACAGTAAACAACAAAAATAAGATTGCAATTTTCAGCGACGCTAAATCTAACTAGCTAGATTACGCTAAAACTCTAATTGTGGATTTGTTGCTGTTTGTTTTTCCAAGTAAATTAGCGTGAATTTTAAGCATGAGCAGTACCTGCTATTTTCAAGCTTTTTTGCGCAGATCCGGATATCATGTGTTCTTTTCAAAATCAATCAATTTGAAGCAATCGCCTGTTTGTGGCACCTCTGTTTGTAGTATTTTTGTTTTCTTTTTCTCGCAGATGATTGCTGCAATGGCAATGAAGCAGCTACTCACGAAACCTTTAACGTTATAGTCAACCCCGTTCGACCCCATGTTACATGATATCTCCTAACACTGAGGCGCGCGAGGCCATGCTAAACAGTATAAGCTCTACAATCAAAATAAAGTAACAGGGGTTAAACCATTCCTTCATAAGTACCAACACAAATACTTCTGTTGCAGTCAAACCCAACGCAAAGAGAAATTTATTTCAAAGAGAAATTTATTTCGGCTCGCGGAGCAAATGCGTACATATGCACGTTATGAAGCACACCATGGCTTGCCAAAATTGTACGGTTACATTTGGCGATAAACGCTGCAAATCTTGTTTACTTTATTTGGGGATATAAGTGTTGGAGGTGATTTACCCGAAAGAAGTATCCGGCTGAAAGCCCAGTTTTCATCGATGCGTTTTGAAATCAGAAAATGCAAGGGCGAATTTTTTGAAGAAAGAAGTGAGCGCAATGTCCCAAATTTTATCGTGATCATCTGTTGCCTATTTATGATATTTGCACAAATATGGCCAAAGCTGATGCGTCTGCGGAAAAATGGCGTAACTATATTTATTACCGATTGTTAGGGAGAAAGTTATTCCGCTGTTTTATTTCACGCTTCGTCTCTGTCTCCGTTTCTGTCTCCGGCAATTTTCTAGCGGTCATTATTCCTTTAAGCTACCCGTTATATTAGGCTTATGAACTGAAGCAAAACAGCGCGAAAAAACGAAGGACGAGGGAGAACACACACACGAGCGCTGACAACAACTGAGCATGTTTATTGCAAACGCAAATATATACGCTATACAAACAGAGATACAAAAAACAACCACAAGATATGCAAACAGCGTAAGCATTTTTTCGCCGCGCCCGAACTAATCACACCACTCTGGGTACTGCTTCATCCTTTCAAATACATCATCTCTTTCGCAGTTAAGGTGACCGATGGCTTGCTGACGCACTTATCCCCTCTCTCGGCGATTTGGAATGCTTCAACGATTTCCCGCGTGATTTGGTCCTTGTGCTTCTTGATGAGGTCGCATCTTTCAAGAAAAGGCCAACAATCTTTGCAAGATGCGCAGTGGGTGGCAAGGTTGCTTCCTGTGCGATTTTTGACTGTATTAGCGTGTTCTCTTAATCGGTCGTTTACGCATCTTCCTGTCTGTCCGATGAACGAGCGACCGCAGGAAAGTGGAATGTCATACACCACCGCGGTGTCGCACTCCCGATAGCGCTTGTCATGCTTCTTACGGCACGGTTGGGCCCTTGGCGCGTCACTATTCACTCGGCGGCACATACCGTTCAACTTGGTCCTCGCCGAAAAAACTACCCTCACATCAGCTCGGTTTCCCACCTGTTTTAGCCTATGGGAAACCCCGTGCACATAAGGAATGACAGCTATTTTCTTCTTCTCCTGGTCACTTGTCGTTTTTTTCTTTTTTCCCTTTAGTTCGGCCACCAACCTTTCGGCAACGGCCCCCAGAAATTCGTTTGGGAAACCCGAAGCAGTCAGCCGGCTCACCTGGGCTTCAAAGCTTGCGGAAGCTTGGTGGTGGCAGGAACGAACCAAAGCGCTCCTCAGTGCCGTCATCGCGATCCCTCGCTTTACTATTTTAGAGTGTGCTGACAAAAATGGGAGGATGCCCTTCCGGGATCGTGGCTCGTACCTCCAACAGACGTGGTCTGCCGAAAAAACGAGACTGAGGTGCAGAAATCGAATGCGACCCTCCTCAGGTAGCTCCTTCGTTAGGGTGAACACCTGTAGTGCTGAAGTGAACAGCTGGAAGATCCTCTCCTCCTGTGCTTCCATGTCGCCTGCTCGCTCGAACACTACCAAAAAATCGTCCACGAAGCGGAACACTTTCACAACACCCGAGATTTCCAGGGCCTCCGCTAGTCTCCTGTCGAAACGTGCTAGCAGTAGGTTGCTTAGTGCCGGGGCGAGGCATGATCCTATGCACACCCCATCCTTTTGGATGTACACCTCATCCCCAAACTTCACGATCGTGGACCGTAAGTAAAATTCCAGCATGCTGACGAAGGCCGTTCTCGTTTTTTCGGCAGACCACGTCTGTTGGAGGTACGAGCCACGATCCCGGAAGGGCATCCTCCCATTTTCGTCAGCACACTCTAAAATAGTAAAGCGAGGGATCGCGATGACGGCACTGAGGAGCGCTTTGGTTCGTTCCTGCCACCATCAAGCTTCCGCAAGCTTTGAAGCCCAGGTGAGCCGGCTGACTGCTTCGGGTTTCCCAAACGAATTTCTGGGGGCCGTTGCCGAAAGGTTGGTGTCCGAACTAAAGGGAAAAACGAAAAAAAACGACAAGTGACCAGGAGAAGAAGAAAATAGCTGTCATTCCTTATGTGCACGGGGTTTCCCATAGGCTAAAACAGGTGGGAAACCGAGCTGATGTGAGGGTAGTTTTTTCGGCGAGGACCAAGTTGAACGGTATGTGCCGCCGAGTGAATAGTGACGCGCCAAGGGCCCAACCGTGCCGTAAGAAGCATGACAAGCGCTATCGGGAGTGCGACACCGCGGTGGTGTATGACATTCCACTTTCCTGCGGTCGCTCGTTCATCGGACAGACAGGAAGATGCGTAAACGACCGATTAAGAGAACACGCTAATACAGTCAAAAATCGCACAGGCAGCAACCATGCCACCCACTGCGCATCTTGCAAAGATTGTTGGCCTTTTCTCGAAAGATGCGACCTCATCAAGAAGCACAAGGACCAAATCACGCGGGAAATCGTTGAAGCATTCCAAATCGCCGAGAGAGGGGATAAGTGCGTCAGCAAGCCGTCGGTCACCTTAACTGCAAAAGAGATGATGTATTTGAAAGGATGAAGCAGTACCCAGAGTGGTGTGATTAGTTCGGGCGCGGCGAAAAAATGCTTACGCTGTTTGCATATCTTGTGGTTGTTTTTTGTATCTCTGTTTGTATAGCGTATATATTTGCGTTTGCAATAAACATGCTCAGTTGTTGTCAGCGCTCGTGTGTGTGTTCTCCCTCGTCCTTCGTTTTTTCGCGCTGTTTTGCTTCAGTTCATAATGAACCAACTGGCCCCACTTCAGACATTAATTAGGCTTATCTTGGTTGGAAACCGGGAAACAAAGCAAGCTCCTTGGGTTCTTACCGAGAAGTGCAAGGCATTTGTCCAGTTCTCTTCTGATACCTTCCAGAACCTCCAGGACTCCAGTTTCGCCCTGCAAAACACGCCCAGAATTCGAACTAAAAAAAATAATTCCAGTCAGTAAGTCATGCCTAGGTTGCGCGCAGTCTACGGCCCCTAGATATCTACGGCCCCAGGTTGCGCGCAGTCGGTTTGTCTGAAATTGGAAGCTGGCGTGCTGTGACCTGGAGCAGCTCGGTGAAATGGCTTAGCGTGTGTGTCAAGAATGGCTTCGTTGAAGACACTCATATTTAGTGTAATATTTATGCTCTGACCGCTGCGTTTATAACAAGGCCAGGAGAGGGACGCTGGCCATTCACATTGGTGCACATTGGTCCTTGGTTGTATTTTCAAAGCTTAAAAACAGCATTTCACCAGTTCTGCCACCACAGTGACGAAAGCGTTGTGCGGCAGAGTGCTTGTTACAGGCACCTACTGCACCGCTATTTCCCGAAAGCCAGAAAACACCCCTTTCTTCCACACCATGCTTAACAACGAGACGGTGCGCTAATATTTCCTCTTGTACAAACTCCTGCAAGCATTTAACGAAACTTTATATTTTATACAAGCTGAACTACGTATACACTTCCCTATTTGCGCATACGCACGACAGCACGCATGGCAATTTTTCAGTGTGTTTAGTATCATGCTTGGCTCGTTGCAGTCCAGATGATGGATTAATAAGTTAACCAAGCCTTTCCGACTAAGGTGATTCTTCAGTGATGCAACGTTAACATCGATCCACTTAGTACTGAACTGACAGTGAAATCGAAAACGTTTTTCTGCCTGCCCATTACAAACATGTGTAATTGCAGGTAGGATTATGGATCCTGTAAACAACCCGAGGTCGTATCGTGATGTGTTCTTACAGAATAACGATTACCCCAGATTGGTGTAAACCCCTTCAATTCCAAGCTCGTCTGGTGAATGGCAGCTTTGCATTTCTGTTCCAAAATTTTTGCAATATCTGGCTGACCCTTTTTTCTAAATGCATAAGCCACATGGTGCTGTTAACTGCCTATAAAACCTGTTTTCATCCATGTCACCATTGTATATCCAAATACGTACGTATTACACCCTAGACTAGACTATAATTTTAGGTTAAACTTCACGCATTGTAAGAGATCAGGGGTCTCTAAGCTTTCTGACCAGGGCGCCACATTAAGTGGTATTCCTAGTAAATTGGGCCCAATTGTTTTCCTCATTACTAAAAGTAAATTTCCTTAACCAACCCTAAACAATATCTAGAAAACATCAATATCGAAGCGTGCAACACCCGCAGGGGGCCCGCGACTGACGGCAAATCACTGCCTTCCACCGAATTGCACAAAAAAATGTAAGAATTCACTGGAACAACATTTACCCGAGCGCGCAACTATGACGACTGGTAAACCCGAAACGGTCATTTGACCTGTAGCATATTGCTGAAACATGGTTTCTGACAGCTATTTACTTCTCCCTAAATAGTTTGATAACATCACTGCCTTGTTTTCTTGATTTGATCAAGACGATGAAGCTTGTTTTAAATAGTGCATTTTCTGATGCTTTTAAAATGACTGTGTTCTGTATTTTCTATTTGCAAGTAAAATGTTTCAATTGAATATTTTGTATCCGTGCAAACTTGGATGGTAAGTTCATGAGCAGTCAGCAACAACCTATCGAGAGAGGTACGACACTTGCCAATAGATACCAATAATCACTATTGTGTTAGACATAGTGATTTTCGGTATTATGCATGAATATCAATGCTAATAACTTTAAATAAGTTATTCCGTTGCTATGCAGCCTAACTAACAAAACCTAACTCATTTTGAAGACTGTGATTTACCCTACCCGCCACGGTGGCTCAGTGTCTAAGGCATTGCGCTGCTGAGCCCAAGGACGCAAAATACATCGAGGCCACGTCGGCTGCTTTTCTGGTGAAAACAAAAAGCGGAAATATCCGCGTGCCGAGATTTTAGCACGCCTTAAGCATCCACGGGTTGGCAAATAATCCAGAGCCCTCCACTACGGTGCACCTCATAGCCCAGGCGCATTAAAGCAGCCATGAAGAGAAAACACAAGTTTAGTTCATTCGAAAGATTGCCTCGATAGAAACATACTGACACCACTTTTAACAGAAAGTTCGCTCAAATAAGCTACATAATTAGGAAAAAAGGGAATGACCATGCCACCCACCAGCTCATTTCCCGCAACAGAACCTATGATGTCACACTAGAACGCTCTGCGATTGGCGGAGGCCGGCAAAAGCAAGCGCAAGTTAGGCAGGCCTTACCAGTTTGCATTGTGAGCTATATGCCCGTTAAGCGTACTGCACATTCCTTTCATGACACTAAGAACGGTAAATGAAACGGTTGAAGTTCCGAACAAACACGCAAACGTGTACGCCAATGCGCACAAAAATACCGCCGGCCGAGCTCGACATCTCGCCGTCGCGCAGACGAATTTTCGTGTTCGAGGCTCTTCGGGGCCAACGAACCGTTCCAGCACACTCTTTGGCAAAAAGGACTAAAAGTTCGTCCTTTCGGGGACTAACGGCCTCTGCCACAATCATTAGTCCCTTTGGGGACTAACTGCGAGGGGACGAACGGTTAGTCCCCCACCCGGATGGTCCGTTCCGATACTCCCCAAGGACGAACTGCGTAGAGTGCAGAAAAAAGAAAAAAACGCCAGCACCGGTAGGGATCGAACCCCCGACGCCCGGAATTCTACACGAGGAACCCGACGCGCTATCCGCTAGACCACGCCGCCGGATGGTTCCTGCGGCAGATAATATCCAAGTGTACAGGGTGTAGTTCTGTGCATAACGCAACAGATCCATTGCAACTGGTGCCCGAATTTCTATCTGTGCAAGCGAACGTGACCGCGTTTTGCGCCTTGCGCTTAGCGGTTTGCTAGGTTTAGGGACTATTGCTCAGTTCGATTCGAAGTAGAGCCTCACAACCATAGTTTTTTTCGTAAATAACAATCAACTCGTCGTCGCCTAGTTGAGATAGGTAGCTGGGCGATCGGACGACTCATTTGTTTCCGCACAGATTAGCGCAAGCTAAGTGCTTTCTTAGTGTTCGATACATATGTTAAGTGCTCTATGTAACGTATGTGAATGGTGTCGTCTGTGTGAGTGTCAGAATAAGGAAACATGCCATATTTTCCTGCATCGGCGAAAGCGAATTTGGTGTTGCTTAGCCTGAATTCTCCAAATTCGCGTCGCTAGACGATTGCGACCGCGAAATGCAAGCGGGTTTTACAGCAGTTGCAGCATTGTCATAGCTTTGGTGCCCAAGGCAATTATGTACCGAGTGTAAAAGATAACTTCGAGACGCTTACCTGTAGCGAGCATTTTTGTTTTGCAGTTGTCATCAGCAATATGCGTTTTTTCTACTCTGTTAAACATATACATATTCATTACGCTCAGGAATCCACTTTTGCTACTGTCACTAATTTTTGAGTTACTGTTAAGGCGCTTGAAAGCTTTCATTGGCCGTTATTATCTCGCACGAATCGTATGCAACACAGCGTATCAACATAACCTCGCCGAGAAGCGTATGACAATCGCGCTTCGCCGCTCCTTGCCATTACCCGCCGCTCTACTAACCCTAGGCGATTTTCTTATAACTAACATCAATATTTTCTCCCGTGGCACCATCTAAAGCACCCAGTCACTGCAATGCCTTGTGTTTTGGAAATATAAAACTGTTCGCAGACATATGCGCGAAAGGGGATTAACGACGCAGCAAAGAGACTAACTGCATGCGTTTCGTCTTCCCGTTACTCCTTATAGATCGGCGGGGACGAACAGTTAGTCCGAATTTATGCACACGGCACGTACTCTGCCGCAGATACTCCCTTTGAAGATGAACGGTCGCCCGCGAAGACTAACGGCTGTATTTTAGTCCCTATTTTAGTCCTTTTTGCCTAAGAGTGCATGTACAGCCGCGACCTTGCTTGGTACTTAAATCCCTTGACAGGAGGTTGGCCGTCATATCGCCAACCAGCAAAGGTAAAAAAAAAGTCCCCCCACCTCCCCGAAGGGGATCGTGCGGAAATGCGAATGCATTGGGTGCACCGATGATTGCGCTGCTATCAAGGCACCAGTCAGTCACAGATAGAGGCGCGCGCTCCACTGCATTTATATAGATTTCCGAGCGTAGCGAGCGTAGAGGGGTACGCGGAAACACGCCAGCCCGCGCGCGAGCTCTCTCTCTCTCCGCCCGAGCTCCGCGATGCGAGCGCCCTCACACGCCGAGCGCGCTCCTCCTCTCCCCTTGCCCTCCACAACTCCCGCCCGAGCTACCACCTGCTCCGGTTACTAGGCGCGCCACAGCTGTTGCTAGGGCGCGGAGAGATAACACCTGCGCGCGGACGCCGGCCAACGCATGACAACCCCCGACTAATAAACGCATTCGCATGTAATAGAAACGAGGGGAGTAAGGAACAGCAAGCAGCGACGAGATAGTGCCAGTCGTCGCAGAAGGTTCGGAATGGTGTTGACTTGATGCTGTCGTTACGAGCTCGTTTCCAGTTTACAACCACTGAAAACTTCAGTTTGTTCGAGTACTTTACAATGAAATTTCCTTGCTGCGTTTGGAAACGACCGTGTAGTACGGGAAAATTGTCGAGGGAGTGCGACATCCCCGCCGGTGAAGAAAACTCCTTTCATGTGCTGCCCAACGACGAACCTCGGCGAAGCAAGTGGATACGTTTTGTAAAATTTGGAAACTGAGGAGAAAAAGAGCTAAAGGAAGTACGAGTGTGCTCGCTTCATTTCCGACGAAGTGATTACGGCAGGGACCCTTACGTTAGCTCACTCCTGGGGCATGCTGGCGCTCGTCGCCGACTTCGTGAAGTCGCCGTCAAAGCGCTCTGAGCTTGGAAAAAACATACCGTACACACCGCGCATTGACGCTCGTATCTTTCTGGTCGGAGCAGAGAGCTCGTGCGAACGGCTTTCCATACACGACACCGGCCAACTGGCATAAGTGATACTGCTACTGAAATCGAACTATTATTAACCGTAATAAAAGTATGGCACATACGTAACAGTCTGTATTCGTCCGTCGCGACGGGGCTGACGAGGCAGCGGTGCCGACGGTTGGGCGTTCGTGTGTTGTGGCTATCGCGGAATGGTCACTTTCCGATCCATCCGCGTATCCCACAACTCCTGCCGCTCGTGCACTTAGAAGCATTGAGCGTCAAGTGGTGTGAGGTTGTTAAATGCAAGCCCGAGCTCCTCGGCGAGAGTTTTGTTCTCCGGATCAGGCGATTTCATGACTAGGGCTGCGGGTGCACTAGGTTTTACTAGAATTTTTAAAAGGGCCGCCGTCTCGGTTTCGGCACGAGTTCCGGTTCCTGTCTGACTCCCGCGTGTGGGTGCTATATGGAGTCGACATACTAACTATCTGTTTCATGGACCGGCTCGTATTACGCCATTGTTCACGTCATGAAATGTGCAATTTAGCGGAGATTTAAAATTGTGGCCCAAATTGCGTTATTTCTTAGTGAAAAAAAGCATCACTTGCTTCCGTGAAAGCGCTTGGAGTAATATGAAACACCTAATCTTGCGAATAAACACATTTTTATTTTCTCTTCGTGGCTCCTTTAAGCCCCACAATCACTCTGCTTTACCTCATTGCAATATGAAGAATCTCTGGGCTCGAGGATCTTCAATTTTTTGTTAGGGTATGAACAAGATGCACACAACGTTTGTGTTTCCAAGTTCACAACCTAAGGTGCGATATGCACACACCATGCTGTGCACCTAGGTAAACATAATGAGCCTACATCCCCAGACTATGAACGCACGGAATGCGGAGTGGTGGCCTTTAGTTGGATTTTTAAAGGCGATAGTATTTCTTAGGCTTCTTAAACCCAGAAACCTTGGTCTGTCTGTTTGCCTGTCTGTCTGTCTGTTTGCCTGCCTGTCTGTCTGTCTGTCTGTCTGTCTGTCTGTCTGTCTGTCTGTCTGTCTGTCTGTCTGTCTGTCTGTCTGTCTGTCTGTCTGTCTGTCTGTCTGTCTGTCTGTCTGTCTGTCGGTCTGTATGTTTGCCTGTCGGTCTGTGACTGGATTCAGCCCCCCGGCCAAAGTGAAACAAAATCTGCGCAATGGGCTGATATACTCACAGCCAAATCTAAACGTCTACGTCCGGTGTTAATGTTCATAGTTGTCAACATTGTTCAACAAGAACAAGACATTACACAAATTTAGGAGTGCAAATAATGCATAAGTGATATGTACAGCGTTTTTTTATAGAAAAATAATTCATAGATGCTTGATTCATAGATGTTTGAACTGACTCCGTCGCCTGCTGTCGCCGGCGCCGCTGCAGATTCTGGTGGCATTTGAAGAAATCACGCGGCAACACTTACGAAAGGTTCCACGAGAAAGGTTCTACGTTCTGCTTGGAGCGCACGTGGAGTAGGGAAACGTGGATTTATAAACTTTGAAGTAGGGTGCCTCGATTCACGCGCGTCTCTGCCGCACGACAGCACTGGCCGTGAGGCACCCGGCGTGGAGCAGTGGAACGCGGTATGCTTAAATTGACTTGAGCGAACCTTTAGGGTGTTTACCTTGGGAGGAGTGCGGCGGAAGAGGTGAGCGCGGAAGCGAAGGGATGCATTTACTTGGCAAATGTCGGCAAAGACTATAGTATTTTGTCGACATTTGCAACAAAAAGAACAGATACACGGCCAATTTTTTTCAATACATTAAAAAGGGAAAAGTCAGATAGGCCCTGCAGATTAGTGCCGTGACCACTTTTCCGTTTAAGTGCGGTAATTGCAGTGTAATGGCGCAATTATATTTACTGTGTACGGATTTTTTGTACTCCTCAGTTAACTATCGCCGTTTCAGTATACGCACCTTGTATCCGAGTCCGTATAAAGCGGGGTGACCGATGAACACAGCCCTGGCGCCCAAGCACAGCGCCTTGACCACGTCTGTACCCGACCTCACGCCCCCGTCCAAGTAAACTTCGCAGCGACCGGCCACCGCTCGCAGAACATCCGGCAAGGCGTCCAGCTGCGTGAGCATCACCACCGAATATGGAGCGATGTTTAAAAATGTGCCAGAACCTAGTGAGGCTGCTTTGCTACGTGTTATTGTAAACACAGCGTTTGCTCTTCAGACAGTGCGTGCACAAGCCAATGATAACACTAGTGGTTCCATAGATAATGATGCTGCCATAAAACGTTGGGAGCACAGACGCGTACCGGTGTCATTTCTGCCTTCCACAGCTTTCACCTCTATTTTTCAAGCAAAAAATGCGGTGTACGTCACAGTGGCACTGTGCTCACTATTGCACAGTACCGTAGCATAGCACAGCGTGCCTAAACGATCAATTAACCTTGTATTTGCTTACGTTAGGGTTACTGCACCCGCATGCACTTTCACAGTGAGAAGTGATGAGAAGTGATTGCAGGTGCGCCAATATTTATCGCTAGCGTGCGCTGCTGTATGTAAGGAGCACAACGATGGCGTTTTGATGAAACCACCAGCTGACCTATAAACGGCCGTGATGAAGCTAACGAGATGATGGGGCTGATACAATGATGGCGCTAGGAATTTATAAATAGGTGGGAGATATAAGGATATAATAGGCTACTTCGACATAAGTACTAGGGTATGGTGTAACTCGTAAGCAGGGCACTTCGTGACACGCTGTGTCAAATGCAGGAGGCAGCGCAATTGGTGAGTCACTTTCACTCATACGGGTTTGTGGGGCTGGTAAGAACTTTTGTTGTAGTAAATATTTGTCCTTTCTACTCCACACTGGTGGATGATTACGCAATTCTGGTGGAGCAACCAGCCTTTAACTAAGGGTATTTTTAAGTATACTGGTTACTCTGGCTCCTTGCTCCCTTCACACCTGTTCGACGCCTGCTACGGAAAAGGTGGCCAGCCTGCAGGGGCAACCACAAATGTTTCTAATATGCGCTCGAAATATTAGCTCAAAGTTTAAAGTCAAGGTCCCCATTGAGTTGTTCAAATCCTATATCAGAAAACCGCATTGCACAGCTACACATCGTTTCAAACCATTGAAGCTTTCAGGGCGCCTTAAACGTGCCATGAAGACAAAATGCAAGTTTTGTTCATTCAAAAGATTGCCTGGTTACAATCACGCTGACAACATGTTTAACGTAAACTTCGCTCAAATAAGCTATATAATTAGGACCAAACGGAATGGCCATGCGAACCACTAGCTCATTTCCCGCAACAGAGCCTATGATGTCATACCTGACAGATCTGCGATTGTAGGAGGCCGGCAAAAGCAAGCGCAAATTACGCAGAACTTATCATCAGCTTGCCCAACGAGCAATTTGAACTTAAATTTAGGGGACATTCCAAACTTAATCTATTGGCCATTATCTATGCTATTCAGTTTATGGAATTCCGATTCTTCGTGATCGCGGGGCTTGCGAGCCATTTGCTGGGACAGCAGACTTCGTTTTCTTTAGCTTTGGCTTGGTTGAGCTTGAAGCACCTTCATTCGACAGCTTTTGATTTCGTCTTTTCTATAATTACGGCGTTCTTCAATGCCGCTATAAAGCTTTTTTCTTTCAATTTTATTGAAATACGCATTTATTTGTTCAATGGTTTGTTCAATGGCCTGCTCTAAATCTACGGTTGCCACTTATTCATTAAATAGCGACTACGGTTTCTCCTGCGTGGAGACTGCTGGAATTATAGCGGCCTTACCTATATAAAGTTCCGTTTAAGCCCTCGTTATGGTGGTTTTCGTTCGGGGAGGCTGAATTTTTAGCTTCCGAAATATTGGTTTTCGCAGTAGTAGGTTCCGCACCATGCCGACAACTAACCAGCTAATAACGGCGCAACTGGTTCCACTATTCCTTTGCTTGTTCACCTGCGGATTTCAAGCCCTCCTTTATGGATGAAAAAGGTCTCTTATAAATCAACTTTGTTGTGCAAAAACATCTCTCAACTAACATTGTATGTTAAAGGAAAAGTGAAACTGCGGTGGTTTAAGCACCCGTTCACGTTACGATTGACTTTGCAGGTAAATATCAAGCGCTTGAAATGCCTTAGGCGTCAGAAATTATATTTACGTTGTGGCCTACTGCATGCGTTTTAATGTCTGCGTCGTAACAGGGTCATAAAATTGTGTATAAGATATAATAATTTGTTTGATGTGACAAGCTTTGGTGTTTCTTCTGAGAGGGGGGGGGGGGGGCGCAAAACATGCGTATCGATGTCCCTGCCCTGTATGGATGCTTCACCAGGCACATAAAGTGCAGTGAATCCATTCGCGGCAGAAATGTAAGTTGAACCGATCCATTTGCGTGTTTAATAAAGTCTAGTGATCACATATTAATTGAAAATCACTTTCACATTTCAACAGAGTTTTCTTGCTCAATGGAAGAAACACACGAACCGAATAGGTAGAAATTTGTGTTGGGCACTGTAAGAAAACAAGCTGTTTTCCCGTTGAAAACGCCGCAAACATTTCAATTTTTTTGCTAACACCCAAAAAAATTTCCTGCCAATATTTCTTGCTCAAATTATCTCCGAAAACTATCTCTTCAACTGAAACTCGTCCCGCAAACAGATAAACCAGTTCGTAACCAACTCGAAGTTTGTTACTACTTCCTGTGGTAGACAAAAAAAAAGTTGATAATTCTGCTTTAGGATAGCAATAAGCATATCCCCCCAATCACATGTTTAAAATACCTTACAAATATGCTTTATTTTGCTTTAGAGATCGCGAAAAATACCCGGCGCTGTCTTCAAATTGCCAAAAGCTCCCATACAGGACCAAAGGCTGAGAACACAAAAATCTGGTTAGCTGACCCCATGGCATACATTGTACCGCGGACTCAAGCACAAAAAGGTTTGCATCCAAGAAACGCAGGGTACCTTCGAAACCTCGGCAGCACGCCACCCATCTGAATTGCTACTGAAAATAATGAAAACCATGCTGTGGTGTTTAACAAAGAACAAAAACACGTTACCTTGATAGATTATGTTCACTGAACATGTGTTTACGTTGGGAAAATGAAACCTCCACATCATTCATGTGCAACCAAGAAAGTACGAAAGATTGACAAAATAAATACGTCATACAGGGCCTGATATCTCAGCTGTTTCGCAGACTCCTCCTGTATAGAAGGCTATTATTAAGAAAGCACACGGATCAAATAGTGTTGGAAAGAGGCCTGGTGTGGCATACGCCGTGCAAATAAGCGCGCCTGCTGCATCTCGCACGAAAGAATCAGACTGCCAGTTAAAAGTGTTGCCAGGTTTCATTTCTGGCGATTTTATTTGCTCGAATCTAATGTATATTGCCAGCATTTAAAAGTACTTTATTAATGGCTGCGATGTCAGCCGCGGAAACCGGTCCGCTTAATGGCACCCTACCAGTGACATGGCACTGGTGGGGGCACTACCTCATCGGCGCTGCCGTTACGTGGGTGAGAAATTTTGTTACGACCCTGCATGAGGGGAATGAGGGGGAGACAGAATTAACGATTTTTACTGAAGCTCATGCCGGTTGCAATAAGGGGGAAAGAAAGAAAGGCACCAGCCGTCCCGTTAGATGGCGGTGACGACAAGCAGTGTAAGGGTACGGCTGGTAATGGTACAGTCTGTAATGAAGTAGCAAACCCTGCAACCACCAGCGCAAGTGTTCATTCTGCGGCTAGTAACCTGTGGTTCGGGGGAGTACGGACTAAATTTCCGTCCGCAATTTTTGTTCGGCATGGTATTTGAGGAAGGAAAACCTACCACTTTTATGCGCCTTTTTATGTTTCATTTATATTTCATTGCCTTTATATAGGACGACCTAAAGCTCGTCCTGAATAAAGTTTACTCCATCCATCCATGTGCCTATCTCAATGCCGACTTTAACAGCGAAGCATACTTACTCAACAACTTCCAATGCGCTACCACTGGTGGCATGATTAATGAATGTAGACAATAATAAGCCCCCAAATAATATTGGTTAGTTTAAAGCAAAGCGCATGTACCTAAAAAAGTCTCGCCCATTTTGATTGAAAATTCACGGACGAATCGTATGTACCAAACCAAGTTTAAACCCTGGTTAAAAGCGTATTCGAAGAGAGCAGGATGAAAAGCAGTGCAAAAACAAAAATTAACCATTTGTCTCTCGCGCTGTCGCGACAAACGCAAAACAACAAAATCGAATGAAAAAAGCAAAATTGGCTCCACGGGCGCCGACATCGGCGTTCGTTAGGTTAAAATCGCAAGTCCTCCCAATCACCTGAGGAAAAAAGGGGTGAATTCTGTTTAACCATAAATGGTGACCACCATATAAATCTTCTCTTATAAAAAGTTTCAGCTGAAAGGCTCAGTTGTGCAAGCAATACATCGGGTTATGAAAGGCGCAAATACTCATTATAGCCCATATGCCTCCATGGGGCCAGCTTTGAGAATAAGGAAAACCGCGGATAACATTTTGTTTCAAACACTCTTGCCAATCCGGAAGCAGACAGTCCGTAATAATTGCATACCGTCGCAGCGACTCCATCCATGCGCCTTCCGCCATGGTTGGACACAATGATAGCCGACGCACCATGGTTCACAGCTTCGATTGCATCGTCCGCTGAAAAGGATGTAAATAAAGAACACTAAACGTAAAACAGAGAACACCATAAGTGATAATAAACACGTTTTAATTTTCTGCAAAACTAATCAGAATGATTCAACAAAGTCATGACAGCTAAGGCGGTCGACTAAAGGGCGCTTGCTCGCGATAAACTGGCATTAGATATTGCTACTTCTAAAGCTGCTGGAAATTTGTGCCGTGCGACACACATTGTGGTGTCGCACGGTAGAGTGCATGGGCACAACTCGGCAGGCACCTATGGGAGAAGAGTTATGGCACAACGTTGTGCTTTACATTAGCGGGCTCTGCTTGTAAATTCCTTACCCTTACTATCGGTTGGCCATTACCTTCATTCTGTACAGTGGCACCCACCCTACATTGACTGTAGGAGCATGTAGCAGTATGACCAGGCCCAGTGTGCAACCTGTACCGTGTCATTTAAAATTATCTCTCTAACTTAGCATGTTCCGATTTTCCGTCTCTGCCTTAGGGAAATCACTGTTGGGGACCGGTCATCACAAACGGCATCATCGTTGTCCGTGGCCGCCGGCCCGTCTTCCTTATAATAACAGCGATTATCCTCACTGCTTTCATCACTCTGCTGCGGCTTCAACTGAGAAGGTCGGTTTACACCGGGAGGCTACGCCACTTGAACTACCATGGGCCCCATGCACACATCCCTAGAGGCTTTGAGGTCCAGCGGCTGCCAGATATACTTCTTGGAGCTCGATTTATTGATATCGAAATAGAACCTCTAGATTTCATGCAGGATATCTCCTCTTGC
>NW_027526335.1:175669762-175739980 GCF_048455015.1 Haemaphysalis longicornis | reverse complement strand
CAGGATATCTCCTCTTGCGTCATCCTCGGAAGTTTATCAATGCTGCTTTTGAAACAGGTGTTTAATTCTTTGAACATTTTCACATCCCAAAATTGATGTTTAGAAAATGTGTCAAATGAACGTTGAACTGCCTTTTACAGAAGGCCCAGTGTTCTTCTTAGCACCAGTTTCATTATTTATTTAACCATGCGAGCATTTATGAAGAATGTTTACAATACTGGCAGAACGTAGATAGTGGGGTATACTGGCCATATTACCCTCGTGTGACGGCTCTATGAAGTTCTGAACAAGTACATGTAGGGACGATAATAATATGGTAGGATCTCAAAACGCTAAGGTTGTCTGTCATGTGTCAAGGGCACCCCCGGAGAGGGGATGCATCAAAACCCCATTAAAAGGAAAAAAAGAACAAAGGAACGGCAATTTGAAGTGCGCGCCAGCAGCGCACCATTGAGAGAATGACAGCGCGTAAACCCCGAGGCATCCTGGTAAAATATGGCTCCGCACATCCAATCAGAGAACGCCGCGCAGGAGACCAGTGGCGTGATGACCATATATGGACAGGGGAAAGGCAAGGAGCCAATGAGAGTGCGCCACGGGAGAGCCCAGAGGTGATAAAAGCGGGGCACACAAAGAGTAGGGGGAGGCAAGACACCGAGAGGCAAGAAAACAGGAGGTGGTAGGAGCACGTGCGGTTCAAGGAACGAGCCGGGGGGACGCGGCCAGGCCATCGGCCGTGCCATCCTAGGCTGGCCGGGAGCGGGCCGACTTCACATCGGCCCCGTCATCCTAGGTGCACCACGAACCTGTGTCTTCGTGGCCCCAGCGGCATCGGACGGGCACCCGCGGTCAACGTCTACGCTTCGTCGACTTGCGCTTCGACGGCCACGAAAGGCTACGTTCGTGCCCAGCCTACGTGGGACCTCCAGCGGCACCGGCTACCAGGGGGTAGCCGCAGAGAAAACGTCAGGAAGCTAGGAGCCCACGCCGTCCAAGGAACGACCGAGCGCATCGAACACCAGCACCGAAGCGAGACGAGGACGGCTATCACCCGAGTCGCGGCCACGCGTTAGATGCGACACGTCAGCGCCGACGACCGGGTTGGCCCGTCCATTAGGACGTCTTAGGACACAACTAGGGAGTTGTGGAGGGAAAGTCATTAACTAGGACTTGACGTAATAAGCTGATATGAACTAACTTGTAGGACCGTATTGTAGATGCTTTTGGGGTTTGGTTTGAATTTTATTTCTGTATATTGAGTTTGAGGTTTGATTGTTCTCGGGTGTGTACAATGGATTTCTTAAGTGGTTTCCTTTGGGATATTTCTAAGTGTGTATTAAATGTGTGTTTTGTCAGACATGTCAACGGGTTTCCGGCGTCCATCTCCGAGCTGTTTGAGACACGTGACTGGGACTGATGTAAGTATCCTTGGTGAGGATAAATCTATCCTGGCAGGCTCGTCAATTGTTTTTATTGTCACGTGAACGAATGGTGAGGTTGTCTTTACCAGCTCAGAGATAATGGGCTCAACGAATATAATAGGTTCAACGAATCTTACATTTATTACGAGAACACATGGGTATTTGCAGCACTGCTCTTAAACAAAAACTACTGTGTATTTCTCTCAAGGGGGAAGAAATACGTATACAAAATTGGTTCAAAAGTTGAGATTACAGAGCAGTGCGTCTGTTTAAGGGAAACAATGGAAGAAATTGCGGTATATGTTTTACGGCCTGATTTCCCACAGCTGTTTTTTCATTGAACGTCTTACATGACGACCTTTGAAAATGTAACTGCGCCAGATTTGATTCTCGAAGATCGAGGGCGAATACCTCGGTTTAAATAAAGGTGAAAACAAACGTGGAGCGCGTCCGAAGAGACATTTCTAGCCTTATACATTGATGTTATGTAAATGGATTTGATGGCACATTTGCAGCACCCAGCCTTTATAGCCGGATACTACACACATGGGTACTATTGTAATCGCATGTAGGTACCATTCTACATCTAGGTACCATTTGTAACTTCCAGCTCGGCAGAGCACTTGCGATGTAAGTTTATTGCATGGCTCACAGCAGCGATATTACATTTGGGAGAACGTTGTCTACAGTTTAGCGCGTTAAAGCTTTTCTCTAAATTGAGAACCTGCTCACCACAGCACAAATGTGTGTCAAATTAATTTACATGGGCTACCCGGCATCACCTCTAAGGATGCCCTTGAGGACCAGCGGGAGGTCGGTAGCACGCCGCAGCATGTCCACGTCCTCCCACCTCCGGTTTTCGTCCCACTTGTGCGCTGCCGTGCGTCCAGTGATGCTCTCAAACCTGCAGTGGACACAAACGGTAAGATTGGAAGCAAAAATTACAGTAAGGGTTCTACATTAAAAGTGCTATCTACATCGGTATTCCAAGGTATAAGCAAAACGCGAGGCCACACGGCGCGGCTATGAATTTTTTTCCGCAGTGTAATCTTATACTCATTGTAGCTAGTGAAAAAACTCTGAAATCGCCATTTGAAATAACGCATTTACCCGAAAATCTCCCAATTGATGACCTGTCTTCAAGCAAGTATTCTGATGGTACGCCTGTTGTCAACGTTGAGTCCTGTGTATCGACGAACTATACGTATTCATAAACGGTGCCACAGAACTGCGCCGATATCCGTCATTCGTGTTGGCAGAGCCGGGCAACATTTTGAACTTCCCAAGGATTGCTCTGCGTTACTACAGCCCGCAGTGCGACGTCAATACTAAAAAAGCGAACTGGAACACAAACTGCACTCTGAGAGAGATCCAGACAATTAAGACACAAGACTGTAAGACAAACAACGTGGTACCGTCGGCAACTTCAGCGCATGTGAAGACTGAAGAAGTCGATGGTTGGACGGCATACCATCTGGTCCGGTAGCATACTACAACACAAGAAACACAGGTCACTGACCAAGTAAAAAACAAATTGACGCTTCGGGAGCGCTACGGCTCCCTTGTTCATCAGTGACCTGTGTTTCTTGTTTTGTTGCATGTGAAGACTGTGAAGGAAAGCTAGGCAGCCATGTTTGGTTGTCACGGGCACAGAAGCTCGGTGCCAACGTGAGACACCGGGAGCAAAATTATGACATAAACGAACGCCTAAGAAAAAACATGGGCCACACCCGAGTCATGCGCGCGGCGAACCCCTGATCACGTGAGCGGAGGTGATCTGGGCCGCAGTTCGTCGACGCGCCCCACGTAAACACCAACAAAAAGAGGCAGACGAAATATGTAAATTAGGGTGGTTCGTCACCCCGCAAACTCTGCTGCAAGGCGGCCTCATGCCGCGGTGGCTGCTACGGAACCCACTGGTCAGCCCACAGGACACATGCTCTAGCACACTCGGTGGTTCATCAGGAACAACGCAGGCATCAGCCTTTGGACCGACCACAAATGTGTTAATCAGCAGGCACACGGAACGTGGCAAAAGGCCCTAGTCTCCCGTGCGGGGTACGCCTCGTCATCATTTTTAATGCAGCTGTGTAGCCCCCACTAAAAGAAAGGGGAGATTAGTTTACATTTTTAGTTCCTTAATAGGTAAAGTTACATGTCCTTGTTTTTTTTCAGCATTGTAAAGAGGGTAAATATCTGAATATTTGTAAAAAAAACCATAACCCACGTGCGCGTTCTGGTCTTTTGTGCCTAAACTGCAAATTGGCAGTGGCCCTCCTTTGCATTGGTAGAATAAAAAAAAATGTTCTGATGCAGATTTGGGACTCCGGCTCACTCTCTACGCTGTTGCCTGAGAAAACGGCGCTCAAAAGGCCGCGGCTTCTGTCACGGGAACATCGCTGGATGACTATGCTCATTTCCGCCAGAAGCAACCACAAAAGATTACAAATGCGAAGTGAAAAAAAGAAGTCGGTGAATGGAAGATTTTGGTAATCCTTGCGCAAAAGACGTTTTATAAAGGATTTTGCCTAATATCTGCTTATAAAAGGGGTAGCTTTAATGCTCTGCAGCAACGATGTTAAAGTATCGATGGGGGTACAAAACAGGGAATAACTATTGGTTTAAATGGAAAATTAGGCAATACAAACCTGGCTCAGAACATGCTGGGCGCGAAACGGGGCTTTGTTTATTCAGAAATACTCCGGCTGTAACTTATCCGTCTTGTTTCCCTACTATTTTTATTAGGTGCAGAGGATCGCATCACAGAATGTGGGAAGAGACCGTCGGCAAAGTCAGCAGAGGTGGTGCTCGCGCGTATTCGCAACAGTAGAAACTACCGACCCTATTTTCCGCAAAATATGTGTACGGCACGGCCTGTCGTTGAACGATCTTGCCAGTACTTTCAGAGTTTCGGCGCTGAACTTTTACATACATAGACTTGGAGCGAGAAATAGGGCAATGGCTCAAGCGATCATTCGCGCATGTCATAAAAGCGCTTACGCCGATGAAAAATCTGGATCCGCAAGCGGTGAGTGAGGAAATATTATCAGCACTTGAAAAACAAAGTGCCCAATAATGTTTACAGCTTAAGTTCGTACCGTTTTTTGACGCATCGGATCAAAAAAGTATCCGCGCGCGCTTATTTGATGTATACGCGTACTTGCCTAAGAGCTTGTTTCCGAAAAAAAAGTACACGGCGTATCCGAGCTCCAGCAGTCCCATTCTTCAACATTTTGTGCCATTTCAGGGCTTAGTAAGAAGGGCTGTTGCCGTCAGTGGTATGTGTGAGCACACAATCTGATAATCTACCTACAAAAAAAAAACTTGGTTCAACACTTCCATTAAGTCTCTACTGAGCCATGGAGTCGCCGCAAAATCGAAAGCGAACACCTACGGCTACCTCACTACGCTTTGCAAAATTCCTCTGCTATAAATCAAATGAGATGACCTCAAATCAATCTTTCCGTTCCTATCCTACAAGTACAGAGTGATGAGACGTGGTAAAAGCTGCCTATGAGCAGTTTAACACGATCACAGCAGAGGTTCAAGTTTTATTAGCTCAAGGACTTGATACAAAATATTACAAAAAACCAAATGACACGTTGACAATTTGCAAAAAATTAAAATCAGTGTGAAATAACCAGGGTAACAGAATTAAAAATCCACATTAAACAGCACTGTAGACGAATAGTTTTTTTTGTTATTTTCTAGCGATTTAAACACAAACAAAAACATTAATTCTACGGGCGCTAAAAGTTCATCCATCTGCTACTCCGCTACTCCGAGTTCAAACTTTTCTATATTCACATCTGTAACGACGTTTTTTTTTGTTTCAGGAATCAAATAAGTCAATATTATTGTGGTTATATTCGTCAAGCAGCGAGGGAAGGCAAATATTGCATACTTTGTCTGCAGGGGAATGCATTTGCGGGGTAGGAAAGCATGGAGTTTGTCGTTGCAAACGGAATCAGTAGAGACGCCGCCACATCTTCGACGTGGGCGTGGGAGTGTTCTCTCCGGAATATACAACGGCTGCTCGTAAATTATGTGGAGAATAAATATGGTACGGTGTCTCAACGACCACCGCTTGGCGGCGAAGCCACATCACGGGGCCATGTCGGAGGATATCAAAATCCGCGGCGGCAGCGGAGGCTGTGCAGCCCTAACTTTTTCTCAACATGCCGGTCGCGGGGTAGGCGCTTGCGCAGCCAAGCATTCTCTGAGAACGTTACACAGGCAAACGAGGCTATCTGTAGAACCTACCAGAAGCTTGCATGTAACGCGGCTTGATGACAACCTTTCACGCGTTTATGATTACCTTTGTACTGGCTATTATCGGTGAGCGCGACCACGGGCAGCGCTGCGAAGCGCGCCTCCGTGACGTCGGCTTAGGGATTCTCGCATCTGTCGTCTGCTTCACGCGGGCTCGGTCTCCTTGCTGTTTCTTTGCGCTCGGTTGATGTCTGATGCTTGTATGCACCAGATTTTGTATGTGCGTAACGTTTTATCATAATAATGAACTTAACATCGCATATACTAGCTCGAGGCAGGAGTCAAGGTATAGTTTTGGATGCCGCACGGAAGATACACTGCCGGCTTCGCCCCATTTCTTGCGAGGCCGGCCCTGTGCAGAAAGCGAAGAGTCGGAGGTATGCGCCAGCTTCTGTAAATATTAACCAATCTTTCAAACAAAGGCAACAGCCAGATGCTCGTTACCGACAGCAGCGAAAATGCAACACCAAAAGAAATTCCAGGCCTTCCGCGCTGTCGGCTTTGGCAGAAGGCATTACGATTCCCGGTAGTCTTATTTAGGGTAAAACCTTTTTCGCAACCGTGCCGAACTCTCGAAAGTATTGTATCATATCACTTTACGTTTTCATGGCATGAAAGCATGCCAACACGCACTATGGGCAGCAAGAACTGTAGGTTGAGCTCCAAATAACATACCGTGTGTAAGGCGCATGCTGGTGACCAGGTTCCAGGCTTCTGACCAGTTTACATGGAGGTTTGTTGAGCAAAATGAGTCACGGCTACGGTAAAGGTACAGTAATACTGCGTTTGTTCAGACCTGAAGGGATATTTCGGTACATTTCCCGCAGGCATATCTCCCCAAAATATCCAGATATGCGTTATAGGAAAACTGCACTCAAGAGGAGTAGGAGTAGGAGTAGGAGAGGGCGGAGGCGTAGAAAACTTTATTTAACAGTAAAATCGAGCTGATTAGTGGGCCGGTCCCTCAGTCAAGGACAAGAGAGTAAAAGTAATTATCTTCAATTCATAGAACGCCATCCCGAGTAGACCAGGATTTGTTCTTTTCGCATGGAAGGGTTGGAAAACAATAGAGAGCTCTGCTTGGAAATATTTACGGTTTCGATTCTCGTAATTTATCGACGTATACTATTTAGTGCGTTCGTTAGCGAGTATATCAAGCCATCAACGCAGTAATCATGTCATAATTGTTCGGGTTGAGAGTCAGTTTGTTAGCAATAACGATAACGATGGTCGCAATTGAAATTCGGAGCACAAAAGCCGCCTCCGAGTACTCTGGACAACGTTGCCTGAGGCGCAATCGCGGTGGCGTAGCACAAAGCTGTTCATTGTATATGCATGTGAATAAACAATGCAGGCTGCGGACTTGCACCTTCTTGCACGCAACAATAACGAAACCTAATTTGGGGAGAAGGAAATGTATGCCATACAGCTCGAAGGAAGTATTCACACGATCTTTGTGAGCCTCCCAAACATCCCCAAACCCACTAATAAGACGATTGTGACAGTGCAGAAAAATTATGCGTTTGGCACAAAAAAAACTCACAATTCCCCTTGCGGGAAGACCTGTGTAGATGCGACGCATAGGCGGAGCGGTGAAGGGACCGCGTTTTACAGCGCGCATAACGTTGAGGGGACTGCGTAAGCCGGTCCCAGTCGATGACGACGTTGGCGTACTTGTAAAGCGGCGTGGACTCTAGGTGTTTGAACCAAGCATGGATGTTGCTTCGCCGGAGAACGGCATACCGGTTATATGCGCAGTGCGCCCGAAGGAGAGGAAACCGCGGAAGAGAGAGTACTGCACATGCGCCGGCCCCAGCGCGTCTGCCGCGGCTATGACACAACGTGCCGCGGCTATGACGCAACACAATCCAACACAATCCACTTTAATCCAATTCAATCCAAATCCAATCCAATCCAATCCAATTCAATCCTAGCCATACGAAACCAAGCCTAGCCAAGCCAAGGCAATCCAATCGAATCCAATCCAATGCCCCTCGCGAGAGAGTGTTCGCTATCGGAGAGGAGAGTGGGTGAGCGGCGGAGAGCGCGGCTTGCGCGGCGAGAAGAATGGCGGAGGGGCGGACAACGCCGCCGCCGACGACGACGCTGGAGGGACAAAGCGAGTGAATGAGATGCTCTGCATCTAAAAACATTCATCTGATAAAAGGCAACAACAACCAAATGACAAGAAGACAGCCGCTTTATTTCCTGCTGTACTATGCGCGTGTAGGGGCACGCTGCTTCGTACGTAGCATTAGAGTGTCGTGCATTCATAAGAGCATCTCAAAAACACTGTATGGAATTCTACGCATTTTGAATACTCATCGAGGAGCTCTGAGCGCTGAACTTCGCGAATAAGCTGAGTTACACACGATATTCTGACCGATGATCTGAAGAAAGTTGTTCGCTCTCTCCTCGTGTGTTGCAGACTTGTGGGGGATACAGCCTGAAATTATTCAGATGTGTCAGAAGCTGGAAAAAATAACTGAATTACTATACATACGCTTTTTAATACACTGAAGCATCAAAGCGGGCGATTTCTTGCGCAGTCGCTGCTGCCCCTCACACGCGGAGTGTTGCAGACGACAGCGGCGCGAGTCCCTAAGCCAACGTGAGAGTCAGGGGGCGCCACTGAAACATCTCACCGCCAATAGCTGATTAAGGTGGTGTCAAGTGTTACATCCCACAATTGTTTGTGAATGAGCTCGATGTTTTTCACCCCAATAAATGTTGTTGGAAGCAAGCGATCGGGGTGTGGCGTTCATCCTTCGAACTGCATGTGTCTGCGCTGTGAATTCTTGACATGAACCAACAGGCCCAATAGGTTCTTAGCAAACTAACTCACCTTGCGTTCATTTTATTTTTAAGTCAAGTAATGGTGTCTAGAGAAGTATTGTACAATGGCAAGCACCATCTTTTATTGCCATAATTTTTGTGTAATGTCGTAGCATAAGAATCTATGGATTTCTTTATTGAGTGGGCCGTATAGGTTACGCCAACAACACCGGTCGCACGCTACTCCAACAACACTGTTCATCTCTTGAGGCTTCACTACTGTAAATGATGTTGACCGTTCCGTGCCTCGCAGCATGTAGAGTTTAAAACACACTTACATCTCAGCCGTGGGTTTCGATAAGAAATTGAGATCTTCTCCGGCTTCATCGGCCACCAGGGACGGAGGATCTAGCGTGACGACGATTGCCGCACACCCGCACCTCTGGGCACGCAAGGCATCCTGCATGGTCAGCGAGCGATCTTTGCAAATGTCCAGCTGAGCCCACAGCACGCCGTCCGGACCCGCCGCTGCTGCCACCTCTTCCAGCGGAGTGGAGCTCAGCACGCTGACCACCATGACAGTCCCAGCACGGCTGGCGGCTGCACACCACCAAGTCTAACCTCAGTGCACGGTTTGCGAAGCAAGAATGTTCGCCATCCACCTGCCAATAATATAAATGAAAAGTTCCTAGAATACGCATCGTTCTGACATTTCCTGCGTAATATTAGTTGAAGCCTTTGCAGGCTCATTAGATGCAATGAATGTAGCACACGTCGAGCAAGTATAACAATTTAAAGCATTTCAAAATTTTCAGAGGAGAGTCAGCAAGAAGGCATTTCAATGCAATAATAACCCTTCCATCAACGCAATAGTGTGCCTGTTTAGGACACGTACTATTCACATGTATAAGGTGAAGGGAGGGTCAGGAGTGGTTGCAGACCTAATACCTCTGTCCTGCAAGTGGGACTAGTACTAGCAATAGGTTCAATAGAGCATGGAACGAAGTGCGTTGCTGCCGGCCCTGGTTGGAGTCGGGCTCGTGACAGCACCTTGGAGCCCTGTGCGCCGGTTACAAGTTCAGTTATGCGGCAGGAAAATTGAGAATAATTGAAGATTGAAGAGTTAAAATTCTTTGCTAGTCGAAACATTATCACTCTTTGATGTCTCTGAGCACGTGCACTTTAAATTGAGATTTTTTGCGCTGGCAACAGAGTTTAATCAGCAAGGTTGTCTCCAAGAATTGTAAGCTAAAAGCTCAACAATCTTTCTAGTATAGCCAGAAAAAATCCCGCAAATTCTGCATGACCAATCGACAGCACAATTTTGGCCTAATGACGTTACATTTACTTACGTGACCGGTCGGGAGCAGGGCACAGTTCTGTCTCCTGTGAAGGTCAAACTGTTTGCTGGTGGCAGAACGCAACGCAGCCTCGTATCAACAAGCATCCGGGATTTCGGGCTCCGCGAACACGCAAAGAAACACAATTCCGAAACCGTCCTCGCTCTCCAAAAGAACCTGCATCAAATGACCGGACTCAACTCGCTTATTGCAAACCACCGTCATGGCATGAAGGAACGTAATATCGTAATATTAGCCGAAATGTTAGTCCCAAGCAGGATAACATTCGCAAGAACGCAGCAGGAACGCAGGATCTGCTCTTACTCATTGAAAACACGAAGAACACAAAAACAGCACCCACATTAGGCGTGCTTACAAACAAGCCATCTGGAACTTGCTCACCGCATCGAACAAACGCTTCCAGGAAACCGGGCTACACAACACCCTAAGCGAACTCTTGGAAGCCCAAATTAGTGCAACGTATACGACTAACAGCTATAATGGTAGGCACATTTTCGACTCGTTTTGTCGTCGAGCATTGAAGGATTGCCCCAACATAAGTCATCCTGACTCCAGCATGCTGCTTGTTGATTCTCCGACCGAGTGGATTGGTGAAACATCGAATTTAACCCAACATTATCTCGTTTGCTCCGACGGTTTGGCAGGTACGAGCACATGTCTGACAGGGACATTACGAGTCGTTACCGTCTGGGATGAACTCGCTTACCACCCATTCAACTATAGCTTAATGAAGGGCAGCCTGTGGTATGGCGACGCTTTCAACAAATTCGTATCGAACCCCGTTACGTATGGCTAGTGCTACGCATGGCAATATTCTGACAAGTGCTAGAAGTGCCAAGACTGGGCAGACCTAGGCCATATACCATGGGCTTGCCCGCACGCGGCTGCACTAGCTCGCAGAATGACTCAGGTACACCAATGGGAGACCCTGTTGCTGAGCTCCGGCCTAGCTGATCTGTTGCATGCAGCTGGCCAAGGGCGCTCCTGGAGCCCAAGAGCTCTTTACCGACGCCTAGGGTTGCCATCTCGTCGTTAAGTAGTTATTTATTTTGTACTCTCTCTCTCTCTCTCTCTTTTCACCCAGTTCAGGGAATTCCGCTCCTATGGGTCATTGTGTTGCAAGACGTGCGGGGAATCGTTCGTAAAGAAAAAGCCGGGCTCCAAAACGGTCAGTAGCTTACTGGCTGGGAAGTTAAGTGGAAACCGCACTCACGTTCCAGAAAAGCCCGTGAACAAGAAACACCCTATTCTGCTGGTATTAGCGAGCAGCACCCCTCGACGACATGTATTTTTTTGGTAAGTAGTGAAAAAGCAACTGCAAAATAAATAGATTTTATTACAGCAGTGCGTTCAGGGTGCATAAAATTCGCATTGCAGGTTCGTGCACTTTTCTTCATGAGTCAAAAAAGGCCTATTTAGGCGTCAGAATAGGCGTCGTTAGTACTGAAGAGCCGTCAAAAGTGTTGTATTTTACTAAAACAAACCACACGCGATCCTGGTAGTGGAGTTCTCACTTTTCCGAAGCGCGAAATTTAAAGAATCTGTGCTGTGCATCGGCTCATTGGTGTATACACGACAGCTCCCATAGCTATCCAATATTTCTAGCCATGGTCCTAAACTTCGGCGGTATTGGGTGCTTCTGCTTGTACGTAAAATTAGGAATTTCTGCAGAAATTCAGAGAATTGTCAACTAATGCGTAGCATTCTTATGCCGCTTGTCTTCAGTGTGAGTGTTTTACTGCGACATTTTGTGAGTTATTGAAAATTCTGTTCGACCAATTATCTTCCTTTAGACTAACATAACAATTACAGGTGGAACTTCCACGAAATCTGCGCTGTTGTGGAAGCGCAGGGCGTTACACGGTTCGCTGTTGCCCGCATTCTTTTTTATATTTCTCTTACTTTTTAGTTCTCACAGTTTTGTTTGACCAATTCTCAGTTTACGCTATTGACCAATTGTTTGACCAATTCTCAGTTTACGCTATTATAACAATTACATGTGGACCCGTCGCGAAAGCGGTGTTATTGGGGAAGTGTAGGGACTTACACGTTTCGCCATTTTCCGCAATTTGTTTTGTATTTTTAGTTTTTTCAACATTTCTTACGACCAATTGTCTTCTATCACGCTATTGTAACGATGTAAGGTGGAACTTCTGTGATATCTGCGTTTTTGTGGAAATGCAGGTTGCTGTGGCTGTGGTGGTACTCGGCAAATAATACAATGTATTAATACACTGTCGGAACCACGAACCACCAGAAACGCTGCCACCCTGCGATTTTCTCTAATGCCAAGGAAAATAATCCTTTGACATCATTACTCTTGAAAAAATTCACACGCACACATCGTGTTTTTGCAAAACCTGTTTCTATTGGCAACTGGTTTTTGCTGCGTTAAGATTTCAAGCAGACGGGGATTGCGGTACCGAAGCTGTATGTGATCATGCCAGTTTCGGCCAACAGTGCACAAATTTTCAGACGCAATGGCTGCTAAAACGGTCCAGCTCTCATTCGGAAACTTGCAATGTACTCCTCCGTTTTGTGGAGTACTAAATTATAAAGATTCTGAAATAGAGCTGAACAGTTCTGTTGAAAGTGTTGGCGCATCCTCGTCGTGTGGTAGCAGATTTTGCACTTCGGTATTGTCACGTAGAATAGAACACAATGGCAAAGAAAGGACTTTGGGGCGAACTTGTGCCCTAACCACACGAGAGAAACGAGAAATGGACCCTTGCGTCTCGTTCGATCTCCGAGAACCACTGGCTGCGTTCGTGGCGTGATCTCTTGCGTGATCTCACCCTGCAGTACACGTGCGCTCGCGTCTCCGTTGGGGAACACTGACAAGCTCGCACGCCGGTTAGTGCTCGTGCAACGCAGCCCACTTTGCGACAGCTACGAAAGCATGCTGTATTACTCCCCTCCTCAAAGAGGCATAGTCTCGATGCCTTTCAAATCATAGACCAAGCATGCAATAGCATGAAGACCCGACGTGAGGGAGCACGTGACAGAAGTCAAACAAAAACGCTACGCTAACGAAACGGAAAAATATAAAAGGTCAGTCTTAGAACTTACACACAAATCCCTTATCATACGCGCAAAACAGAGTCAGGGTCACATTAAGTCTTAGTTTGTCTTTACTAAAACAACAACAGAAACGAAGAACTGTTTAGGACTAATGACGGAGCCGTATTACCGCGCAAAGTACGGCTTCACCCGTACCACATGAACTATATCAGCTCGTGGGTGGCGTCGGGTCTGCACAGTCCCATCTGGGATGACCTCGCAGTTCACGTCGGTGAGTCGCCGTAGCACTCTTTACGGTCCGAAGTAGCAGTGGAGTAACTTTTCCGACACGCCCGGGCGGCGGATCGGAGTCCACACCCAAACATGATCTCCCGGGTTTCGACGTAAGTTGTAACGTGCTGCATCGGTCGTCTGCTGTCTTTGAATGTGAAATCGAGCTAGCTGGCGGGCTTCTGCAGCGTGCTGGCTGAAACGCTTGGCTTCTGGAATTTCTTCGTCGTCGATTTCACAAGGCAACCTCGCGTCCAGCATCGTTCGAGCCTCACGGCCATAGACGAGACGGAAAGGGGTGAACCGGGTTTTCTCTTGCATAGCTGTATTATAGGCGAATGTGATGTACGGTAGTACTTCATGCCATGCCTTGTACTGGACATCTACGTACATGGAGAGCATGACAGCTATTGTTTTGTTCAGTCTTTCAGTTAACCCGCTGGTCTGTGGGTGGTAAGCAGTTGTCTTGCGATGTGAGGTGCCGCTCAGTCTGGGAGTGTCTTGCATGAGTTGCGCCGTAAAGGCTGTTCCCCTGTCCGTGATGCCCACAGATGGGGCGCCGTGTCATGGCACAATTTCATGTAGAAATAAAGTCGCAACCTCGGAGGTTGTGCCTCTAGGTAGCGCTTTCGTCTCCGCGTAACGTGTCAGGTAATCGGTTGCCACCACAATTCACCTATTGCCCGACGACGACAGAGGGATAGGTCCTAGGAGGTCTAAGCCGACTTGTTGGAATGGTATCGTTGGGGGTGTTATCGGTTGCAGAAATCCCGCTGGCTTGAACGGTGGCGTCTTGCGGCGCTGACACTCCCGACATGTTCGGACGTAGCATTTCACGCTAGAAACTAGTTAAGGCCAGTAATAACTCTGGTGAACTCTAGCGAGGGTTCGTGCAAATCCCAAGTGGCCAGACGTGGGTTCATCATGGCACGCAAAAAGAATTTCGTCCCGAACTTCTAGTGGCACGACGAGAAGTTACAGCTTCCCCCTAGCCTCCGTGTTCTTCTTGTATACACCGCTCCGAAGACAGTACGAAGGTAACCCTCGCGCCAGGCTGCGTGGTATAATAGAACTTCGTCCCTCCAAATGGTCGATAATCACTCTAAGGTATGGATCAGCTCGTTGCCTTGTCGCCATATCTGATGAAGTTATGGCACCGAGGAAGGTAGGGTTCTCTTCAGCTTTTTCACCGATTATTTCACCGACTTTTTCACCGAGGCTGTCAGCGTCGTTGTGTTTCCGGCCTGACTTGTGAACAATTCGTAGGTCGAATTCCTGTAGCCGCAGACCCCAACGCGCAAGACGGCCCGATGGGTTCCTTAGCTGTGTTAACCAACAGAGGGAGTGAGGATCATTCATCATTATAAACTGTCTGCCATGCAGATAAGGGCGGAATTTGGTAATGGCCCACACTACCGCCAGGTGCTCCTTTTTGTTCGTCCAGTAATTCGACTCGGAACGTGAAAGGGTGCGGCTGGCGTAGGCGGTCACTCTTTCGGTACCTTCTTGCCGCTGGACAAGCACGGCCCCTAGTCCGATGTTGCTGGCGTCCGTATGGAGCTCTGTTTCCGCATCCTCGTCAAAATGCGCGAGCACAGGAGGTGACTGCAAATGCTGGCGCAACTCTTCGAAGGCTTTCTTTTGATTTTCGTGCCAGACAAACTGGACGTCTTTCTTGGTCAGCCACGTTAGGGGCTCAGAAATCCTGGAAAAGCATTCAATGAATCGACGCCATCACAAAATGTACAGTAAAAGGGCCCTTGTGTCTCGTTCGATCTCCGAGAACCACTGCCTGAGTTCGTGGCGTGATCTGTTGCGTGATCTCCCCCGCTCAGTGCAGTGCGCTCGCGCCTCCGTTGGCGAACACAGACAACCTCGCACTCCCGGCGCCGAGTTTGCGCGGCCGGTTGCAGCCGGTTCTTGCGCACGGAACACGACCCACTTTATGACAGCTCCGAAAGTATGCGGCAATATTGTCGCACACTTGCCTCTTGCAACACCTATTTCTCCATCGGGATGCACAACTTTCAGCGCCGCTGCCGGTGATATTCCTACCGGCATCGACACCATCTTTCCCAGCAGCCTTAATCCCGTCGTCCGATCGGAAACGCCTGCCAGTACTCGGGGCAGGAAGCACCATCTGCACAGATTTTGTAGAACCAGGCGCCATGACTTCCAGAATCTTGTTCGCTTACATGTGCGCCACAAATGAGATTTTTACCAAAGCATTTAGGTGTTCACGAATGTTAAAAATATGTTAACTGCCGCCTGGAAAGATTCAAAATCGCATGTACGCACAGCTCATACGAAAGCAAAAAGAAAACGTCGTGAGGTCAATGACGAGGAATGAGTTACATAAATGTAGCTCCGATACATCTGTTTATTCCACCATACAATCGATATGACAATAGCAATGAAATGTGCGCAGAGTCATTCCAAAGCGGATTGAACAGGGTCGATACGTCTCCAGTTTACTTTAGTGTCGCTCTCTGTATTGTTAGCAGCAATGAGGTCTTTTCAATTTTACTGCTGCGTGGTGACATCATGGCTTTAGACACGATAATGAAATCAACGATGGAGCCATATCACTTCTTGAGCCTGTGACAACGACGTTTTAAATCATATAATTTAGTAATCTGAGAAAGTCTTAGTTTTAACGTAACGATGGGTTTCATGCACCCAACATTGATCGATTATCCCATTCTAACGCACAAAAAACCTTCCACACCATCGATTGCGGCACCATACACTTTCTGGTACGCCTTACGTTCTAGCGCGAGTCTTTGTAAAAGAAGAGTCCCGGTGTTTTAGTACCCTGACTACAGGAGACGACGACAGGAGACGCCGACACCCCCTGCCCCTAAAGTGCTTCACCCATAAAACTAAGCTGGGTCACTACGAGTGCGGTTAGCATGCCAAAGTGTTAAGCTAGGTTCCTTGGGTACTTCATATTATGACGAGAGAGTACGTACAGCTATTGCCGGCAGTTATGCTAGGCTAAGTCCGCCTCACCTAACAACACCTACATACGGTACGTGCAGGCACCTCTCACGGCGCTTGGTACGAGCCAGTCGCTTAAATCCTTCCCTAACGTTAATTTTTACTGGTACATTTTCACACTCACCGAGGGAAATGTTTTCATGAGGGGAGCGTTGTGGCCCTGATGCTAACGCTCTCATGTTTCACGGAAGTGTTCCAAAGGCGTACCTGGTACATGCGACATGCCTGGACATTTGTTCTTTTCACGTGCGTGTGTTTCAAGAAGGTTCAAAGATCTTTAACGTTACAACCACTCCCAACAAGGAATTAAGGAAGTTAATTTTGAAAAAGAAAAACAGATTAGATGGCGGTTGACTTTGTGAAGCAACCGTTGGAAGTGGCGTATCCCGTTGTCCGTTACTGGCTGACGAAAAAACGCAATACCTAATAGGCGTTGTAAAATATGGTGCGGGAAGTGCTGCATTCTTTAAGCCCTAGCCTGTACCACAAAACGAGACGCAGGTTGTGGAATATTTGCTCAACGGATACTGTCGTCCGGTTTTTCCTTGTATCGGCTGCGCAATTTTCCTAATTGATCTGTGAAATTAGGATGGTTTGTTTCTCGCTAGTCTACGCTGTTGTATATTTTGTTTTTGTGTTCCGGCCCGTCTTCTTTATTACGCCTCCGGATATCTATCACGAGGTACTGTGGTTTTTCTTGTGCAATGGACAATAGTATCTCTAGAACATACATTCAATGCCCTGCCAAAACACCTGGAACTGTAAATTTGAAAGTTGTGTCGCACATGACGGTTCAGGTGGTGATCGGTTCTGACCCGTACTACACGCCGAACCACGAGCAGCATTTTCTGAGAGACCGCGCGACTCCCATCGACACTATACCCTGGGCGAATTCGGGGGATAATATATCGGCAGTGGAAACCTCTCCGAACCAGGCTGGGGGATACAAAACCACTTGAGGCGAAGAGTGAGCATAGCGTCGGCGGTCGACCGACCTTCTATTCCCGAAGCAGGCAGGAGGCGGAACAAAGCTGGCTCTGACAAGCGCGCACTCAGAGCATTCCGGCTGTTGCGGCAGTGCTATGGCTGAGAGATAACCATGCGGTTTCATCTAGAGATGTGGGTCCTTATTTCAGGAACGCACCACTGTGGCCTCATATCAGTTCTGCTGACGTCACGAACGCGGCATGATGGCTGAACACGTCATAACTTCAGTTTAGACAATCATCTTCACATGTCTAATACACTGCGAAAACACTGCTTTCGGGTAATGTTACCTACTAAATGGACCAGATGAGAAATCCGGAGCAAGGCCTCGTACCTGTCGAAGGCTTGTCGGCTCTCAAACACGGTCAGGTTCTGTCCATGCCCTGCTTGTGTGTAAGCAGCAGCTTCTGGAGTCATTTCGGTCAGGCCATGTCGCTTGATGTATTCTAAACTCACCACACCCGATACGGCATTTCCGTTGTCATTCGAAGACATCGCTTGGTTTCCCTCTGTGCTCTTTGAAAAAGAAACACATAAGAACAATGTTTACATTCAGTATAGAACACACGCAGACACAGCACAGGTATCTCAGGCATACTGATCACGCAAACAGTTCGTGTAACGTTTTTCATCTCCAAAGTCGTCGTGTCCAGTGTTTGTTAGACGGAGAAGCGTAGCGCAGATTCTTTTTATAGACTCCTACGGGGTATTTGCGACAAAAATGATGAGCCTTACCCAAGAATAATTATTAAAGCATTGATTATTTTAGGTATAGACTTAACGAATGTAGCCATGGCCATATCATTGGCACGCATCTGTATCCTGGCCACTGATTCTCTAAATAAAATAGTATACGCGTAGTTTTGTCCAGACATAGTTTTAAATTTATGCCTGGATTACTAACCTAGTGCTATGTTCTCACCGTCTTAAGCCAGTTGTATTTCGTTATCTTGTGGCCATTATCGGACTTATGGAAACAAATCGCCGGGCTAACGGATTGTTGCTTTTTGAAACAGTAAACATTCTTTTTTAAACAGTAAACATTGTTTGTCGTTTGCGTGGCCATTGGGGTTCTGTCTTGGTAGTTTAAAAAGGCCAGACAAGCAACAAAAACAAGCGTTATTATAAACTTTGTAGCGCATACGCCAGAAGCAAAACTTTACAATTGATAGTATAAATTATACAGCATAAACACAAGCAATAAGGAAACCTGGTAACCTTCGGCTACCAAGGGATCTGAACGGGGTTTCTAAGGCACAGCCATATACTGAAATTTCGCCATCTTCCTTGCCGTTCAACCTGAAGTACGGCTAATGATGCTTAGCTTGCCTAAACCGCTCCTGCAAAACAAAGAAATGGCTGCGGATTAGCTAGGCTAACCATGGTGGTGGGAAGCGAAAGTTCGCTTAGCATGGTTAAGTTCTTGGTTTCACTTAAATCCGCCGAGATTTATCTGCAATTATTATACTATTCGCCCAAGCCTTCATTTGTCTACAGTTGTGGTCCCACTTCCGGTGTTTCCTGAGCGGAACGGCTAGCACTTCCTAAGTCTCCGACGCTGGCTTCGCGTGCTTGACATCCCTTTAGTAAAAGCGGTTTGCCCAGCAATACCCGAGAGATTGTTAGACGCCGCTTTCTGCCGACGGCTCAAAGCGTCCAGCTAAGGCGTAATGTTGAGAGAAGACGGTCATGAACCGCTCTCATTCATTGCGCAGCTCGTAAGTGCGTGGCGAGTCACGTGGCCAGTCGGCGAACACGCTGCGCAAAGTTCATGCGCCAAGCCTGCACAGGCGGCGGCGCCAAGGCTGGATGTGCAGAGTCATATAGATACTTAGTAAACATACTAGAGAGGAAGCTGCGCTTGATAATTTATGTTGGGGTTGGGGGTTAACGTTCTTAAGGGAAAACCACAGCTGATGGCTTGGAATGTCTGTCGGATTCTTAAGCGTCTTTTTGGGTTTGATTTCAGCACTATTCAGTGCTATGTCTACGAGGTAGCCGCTCCGTCCGGGATGGCCGAAGCTCGCTTGCTCAGAAACTCTAATTCACTCCATTAGTTCATGCTAAGACAGCTGTGCTTCATTACGAGCAAGTGGGAAGATTAGTGCCGGCGAGCGACCATCAATACATATTTGCATATCTACTTGCCCCCAATGTGGACACGTTAGTATATGGGAAGGATAGTGTGCTTCCCGTCTTTTATTTTGCAGTAGTAGCACGCACCCGGACACCATGGCTGAGCGGGTAGTTTGCCGATGGTCTGTCCTAGAAAACGATCGAGAACTCCACAAATGCAAGGAAGGTGTTCGTTTTCGAAGGTACGGGAAAAATGTTTTTGAGGTTTTCAAACATTTCATTTTTTGAAATCTTTACAAAAAAAGGCCTTTGTTGAGTTTCTCGCAGAATTGTACATTACTGTAACTACCCTTCGTGTGTAGAATAGTAGCCTAAAGTTCTGGCAGAGTCTCAGTAAAAAGGACACACTTTATTTTTATTTCCTTAGCTTTAAAACTGTGTTTTGTATGACAATTATTTATTACACCAGATTTCCGCATAGACCGGTTGGCCTACTGAAAAACTCTGATAAGGTCTTTGCACAAACCGCGCCGGGTGATACCTGGGATTCCAATGTGTCAAAATGGTTACTTGAAAATGGTTACTTGAAAATCACGAAAAAGGGACGGTTCTAGTTAGGCAGTACACGCATTCATTATGCAGAAGGAGTTGAATCGCATAGTGTTGTATCAAAAACCACGTATCAGAACATACTTGGATGGTTTCTAAGTGCGTTTACTAGGTGCACGAAAAATCGTGCCATGTGTTCGTTCCTCGTTGGGATTTGGTTCTTTGAAGATTTCACGGTCGATTGGTCGCACTTTCTTTGGATTGGACAGAGCTTTCACTCTTCTTCCAACTTCCTTTAGTAAGGAATTGTAACGTTTTTTTATAAAAGCGTTCCCGAGTATATCGCCCAGTGTATCCCACCAGTTTCATATCGCTAAAAAATTACCGATAAAGGAAACAGTAAGTGATTGTGCCCTATAGTTGACACTTTATTTTTATGGTAAACAAGGGTTGCGTATTCATGACCACAACAAAAGAGTACACTATATTTCGGTATCAGTCATGTATGAATAAAAAAAAAAAACTTTCGACAAATGGCTGCACATGCGGGGTACAGGTCAGAATCCACTTCCATTAAAAGGAATACGTCCGAGAGTTCAGAATTCGAGAGTTAAAATCTCTAGCGCACCTATGAAAGAGAACATTGTTTCAAAAGTTTTCAATGCCGGTTGCTTCGCTGCAGTCATGGCGGAAGCAATAGATGTCGCTGGCATTGAACACCGTATAGAATGTGCCCGTTACATGGAAAAAGCAAACAGGTCAACTAAGTGTTTTGTCGTTTGTTTCCATGCATGAATGAAGCGACCGGGCTCTCACAGAGCAAGCTATGTAATTTTAGTGTGCATCAGCGCAGACATGAACAATCTTCGCAGGCAGTTGTCCATGGCGCCTAATCGATGGCCGGAAAAGCAAATGGTCTGTGAGCCGTTGTTCGCGATAGCACCAGACTCCTCTGTACACGCATTGTAGCACTCGCTTTTTAAATCTATTGCCTTCCGCTGCCTTAACTCTCACGGATGTGAGGTATAGAGGGAAATAGGTAAGTAAACTGCCAATTTATTTCGAAAATCACGGAATCCAAAAATTGCGGGCCATCTCCTTTAACATGAAACCGTGGGAGGGGCGAAGCGTGCAGTGTATAAGCGTATTCTTCGCGCCTTGGCGTGTTTGCCAACGTAGATGAAACCCTGCGAGGGTAGAGCCGAAATTTACTAACAGTGTCTCCGTAACTAACATTTTCTCAGATGTTCATACTACGGCGATACACTACGATTTAAATCGGTTTTGCGCACTCACACAATCTAGCGGACCACTCATACCTGACAGCACGCCAGTTACGGGTGCCAATATCATTCCTCATATAATAGTCGCCACCATTCACTAGTCAGTGCGTCTTAATTTCGCGAACATTCAACGAAAGTACGATGGATAATGCAGAATTATACTCAGGGATCACCACCGCAAAAAGTCGCCTTGTCGTAAGGCGAGCGCCCGTAAGCATTCATTCGCTACATATATCATCCGCCAGCAGCGCGGAGGCGGGCTTAGAATATATTCCGCGTCCGCGACTAAACGCTTCTTCGAAACATCGTCATATGGCACAGGGTGCCTGCAGAATAAAGAACAAACTGAAATCAGAGGGCATTATCAGATACCAGTCTTCCAACGACACCTTTCACCGCTTGTGAACTGCCTACCCTGTATATTTCCATAAATGCGTCCGCCGAGCGATCAGTTGTTCGTTGAAGTCGAAAACAAAAGAAAAGTGAACGAGAAATTTGTGTGATCACTAAAAAGTTCATTGCTTGATTTCGCACCGGATTGGTACGCAGCGTCCCCGTCCCCTCCCACCGCCCATGTCTACCAATAACAGTGCATTTCAGTTCTAGTTGGTCTGGAGAACCCTACCTGGCTTAAGTTTCGACGAACGTCTTTAGCATATCAGAAGCTGCACTATAGGTTTTTCGATTCCCGTTAGAGCTATCCGGTTTTATTCCTGACTTGCGCCGCGTTTATTTTTACGCATTTTTATTAACTGTCCTTGTTTCGTGCTATCAGGCGTGAGTGATGACATATTTTTCGAAGCACAGCCTAGTAATATTCTCGCATGGCTTATATTCTTGTAAAAGACATAGTTACTGTCCGGGATCGGGTAGTCACATCCGCGAAACACATTTTTCTGCGACGTATATATTCGAAACGAAGCCGCAGTGCTTGTCCGCGCTGCAAAACAAAACCGACCTCTCGCTGTGCCAGTATCAGGTCTAAACGACGCTACAGCAGAATTCACTTGCTGCTGACGTATTCGGAGATGACAGTGGTGAAATACTGCTGCGCCGCCGACGCCCGAAGAGCGGCGAGGAAGGGCGCAGAACCTCGTCATCGCGTAGCTCTTGTTGGCGTTCAAGTAATCCACGTAGGTGCAGCTGCTTGGTAGGTGACCTAAACCTACCCTTTGGTTATATACGTCACCATAACAAGTTTCATTCACGGAAACTTTCTTTCCTTTCTTTCTTTCTTTCTTTCTTTCTTCCTTTCTTTCTCTCTTTCAAAATTCCTTATCTGTTTCTATGACCTACCACATTCTGCCCTTTGCTTTCTGAGGTTTTCTTGAGCGCCAACCCTAATTTATGTTATATGTATATATATATATATATATATATATATATATATATATATATATATATATATATATATATATATATATACATATATAGCGAATCAGAAAATGGGAAATGAGGGGCTCGGTAAATAAGACAGAAAATAAGGGTTGCCAGTCAAGAAAACCTCGGAAAGCAAAGGGGAGGTTGTGGTGGGTCATACAAACAGATGAAGAATTTTGTTAGTCAGAAAGAAAGTGGTGAAAAAATGACCGCCGGGTGGGAACCGAACCCACGACCTCCAGAATACCGGTCTGGTGCGATAACCACTCCGCTACCGGCGGGGCTGTTTCCCCACCACTTTCTCAGGTATTTATATTAAGGTATTTTTTGTTTCCTGCACTTGGGAGTGGTAGCCAGCGCCACTCGGACTACTCGGGGTGAAGGGACCTTCTTTTTAACTCCCGGGCCGTGACTCAAGTGTCTACGCACGATATATATATATATATATATATATATATATATATATTGTAGCGAAGAACATGACCACCAGAAGATGGACACTTTCCGAGTGATCATGTCCTAACATAGGATAGCAGTTTGTGGACAGTGTTCCCAGAAGGTTGTGTGCCACGCAGTGCTTTCGGGAGAGGACGAAGTGTGTGCTCGCCCAGCTCGAATTTCTTGGAGTTACCTTTTACAATGGCCGAGTTATGCATCGCAATCCCCCGGGGACGGCCTCATTCTGCGACCGGTCATGACGGTGTCACGTGGCAGCACCTCCGAAACCTCACGTCTGAGGCCTTGGAACATCTTTTATGTCAGATCAATGACCCCTGGGAGCATGGGCAAGTGCCAGAACACCTTAAACTAACACTTATTTTTCCTATCCCCAAGCCCAACAAGCCTTCTAGTGAAATCAAGAACCTCAGGCCGATCTTCCTCGCTCCCATTATTTGCACATTGATTGAGCGACTTATCAACAATCGGCTCACACATTGTTTAGAATATGTCCAACCGTATTTTCACCCAGCCCAAACAGGCTTCCGGCCCAATGTTTGCACGCATCATAGCCTCTGGCTTCTGCGCAGGGTAATTAACCGCCTCCACTGCCATCGCGGCAATCCTGAACTCATCATGGCGGACGATCTGCGACAGGCGTTCGACAACGTTAGCCACGCGGTCATTCTAGAGGAACTGGCTCGTGCCTACCCCAGTGCCCGCACGCGAAATTGGATTAGAGCATTTCTCCAAAGCCGGCCTGTATGCCTTCACGGTTCGCACCCTGGATGGGAACCCACGACTTACTACCTCGACCGCGGTGTTTCCCAAGGGTGAATTTTAGGCCCTCTACTTTTCAACCTGGCCATGACCAGAGTAGCTCGACAACTTGAAATTGACTCATGCGCCCGCTTCACCACATACGCCGATGATATCACGGTATGGACGGAGGCGGCCGACTTTGATTCTTTAGAGGGCCAAGTTGTTGAGCTACAGGCCGCGGCTAATAGCCTTGAGCTCACTCTGGCTCAGCTAGGTCTACAACACGAACCTGAGAAAGCCAAGTTTCTGGCAGTGTACGGTTGTACGCCACCTGACCCGCCCCAAGAAATTGCAGTCAACATATTCAACGCGATGTATCTCCTTCAACTGAGCCCATTACACGCCTAGGCCTTCCAGTTAGAACAAAAAGAGTCCTGGCATTTGGCTGAAAAGATTAAAACAGAAGTGGAATGACATACTGCACTCTATCCTTCGATTTTTTAATAAATATGGTGGAGCATAGCCGAAAGCCATCTTCAATATGGCCAGGGCTGTCACTGTGAGCACCCTAACGTACGGTGCAACGGCTGACGACCTCAACAAGACCAACATCAAAACCATTCAGGTGCTACATCGGGCGATCCTCAGGATAGTCACTGGCTTACCAAAGCATACACCCATCGGTAAACTGGAGAAAGCTGTACCTCTTCGTACTATTGAAGCCATCATTCAGGAGGCCAAAGCCCAGGCGGACTCCAAAAGACCCTTTACACATGAGGGACACGCCTTAGCAGCGTGGGAAGCCAGAACACTACCAGCACTTCCCGATTACCTAGTCCCCATTGCACCCTATCGGGTACCAGCACTTGATACTTCTACGCATAGCAATCCTATAGAGCGTAGTCATACATTAATATGATGTATGACTATCAAATAACTGGGCACTGGGGGATTTGAATATTACTGTTGTGCTGTTCTAGACGTAGAAGTAAACAGCAGGGTGCCAATACACCTATTTTTAGGCGTGGCGATAGCTGGAAAAGCCAGGCAGCAGGGGAACTCGAACGATGAGTCTCAGCAGGAATGGCTCACTTACTCAGGCGCACGAGTGCGGGACGCTCGTGCGTGAACGTCGTCTTCTTCAGTCCAAAAGACTGCATACCACCCATGCCTCGTGCCCTCGACAGAGGATTGCACCATGCTGGCATCCATCCGCTGTGGTAAATGCCCACAAAGGAGATTATCATGTGATCTACGCGACATTACATATCAGAGGTGTTTTTCGGGAGCTAAACCTGGTAATTATTAAGAGGCGTTGTGAAAGGAAATACTTTAAAAGGACGTAGCGCCAGGGGTAGTTTACTAATATATATATATATATATATATATATATATATATATATATATATATATATATATATATATATATATTAGTAAAAAGGGGCGCAATAAAAACATAACAAGTTTACTTCGAAAACATAACTTTACATCGACGTTTCGGACGGGGACCGTCCTTTATCAAGAGTAGTATTTTACAGAATGGAAGCGGTTTATATACAGTTCAAGCACTTGAGGTTCCGGGGCGGTGACATACGTTTAAGATTGGAAGCGAGGAGGAAGAGAGAAAAGCGCATTGAAACATGAGAGAAAAAGCCAGCAATAAAGAAGCACAAACTTGAAAAGCATAAATATGTGAGAGAGGGGGATGGAAAGGCAGAGGTGGGGACGGGCAAACTAAAAAGAACCTAGAGGACACGGCAAACAGAAGCTTAGGAGCGATGGGAGACACGTAATTGCGTGGTCGACAGGGATGACCCACAGGGGCGGCGAGTTGTACCTGCCCGTGGCCATCGCAGGCGAACAATAGAGAGTTTTAGCAGTACGTTCGTTACGTTCGTTACGTTGCTACCGTTGCTACCGGGTTTACCGGGACCCGACTGCGCATGCGCGCGTACGTACCGGGTTCTTTCCGTAGAGTGAGACGGAAAACGTGTTTTAGCACTCCGTAGCGTCGTACCGTTCGTTCCGTGTGACGGCTGATTAGCCGAGTAGTTGCAAAAATCCACACGCTAAAAATACGTAAATAAACAACGCAGTTTCTCCTAAAGCATTGCAAATCTAAAATAAATCTTACACAAAGTAAACAATCGTTGTTCCAATCAATGTAAGACAATTTGCGGTTACATTTATAATTTAGCAGACTGCTAGCGACGTGTTGCGGGGGCCTGTTACCTGCACTAGACTGCACGCTGCGTCGTGCGTGGGTCAGTGCGGTCTCAGTGGCTGTCCGTTCGATTTCTGTGCCTTCTGTTTTCAATTAGCCAAGACGTCCGCGTTGCTCGCAAGCTAACTGTGTTTTTGTTCGCCAACCATCTTCTGTTTTGCCTTTCCTGCTTTCGTGGAAAAGGGGCTCCCTCAACCGCAGCCATGCCTTACAGTGTGCTGCAAGACCCGCTGCTGCTCGATGCTCTCACGTGGCGCGAAATCGAGGACATTTATTTCCTCGCCTCGGAGCTCGAGCAGCCCGAGCCGCCATGCTACACTTCGCAGTACGGCCTGCTGGACATTGCGAGTATACGGCGGATGAAGTTCGTCGAACTCTTCCGCTTTGGCCGGGACGAAATCGACGAGCTTCGCACTTTGCTGAGAGTGCCGGATGAAGTCGTGAGCGCCCAACGCGTGACGGTGACCGGCATGGAGGCTCTCTGCATGACTCTGCGGCGCCTCGCGTACCCGAATAGGCTGTGCGAACTTGAAATGCAGTTCGGGCGCCACGGCACAGTTATATCAAGTGTCGTGAACAAGGTGCTCGCGCACATAGAATACTACTTCGCTCACTTACTGTCTGACATGACAAGTCATCAGTGGATGAATCCGTCGCGACTGCAAGAGTTTGCCGAGGTGAGAATTCATTGCGTTTGTGCACGGAGCGGACTTCTAATTAGCGGTCGTCTGTTTCAGGCCGTCCATGCGAGGGGTGCCCCACTCAGGAGTTGCTGGGGTTTTATTGACGGAATGGCGCGCCGTGTTTGCCGACTCACAGTGGACCAGCAAGAATACTTCTCGGGCCACAAACGCTGCCATGTGGTAAAGTACCAAGCCGTCATGTGCGCCAACGGAATCATCTGCCAGCTAGATGGGCCGTACAAAGGAAGGCGCCATGATGCTGGTGAGATAATTGCGACTATTACTCGGCTTAACGTTTTCATGCAATGCATATGTGGAAGGGGCCTGGAGTGTGTTGTGGAGAGGTTGTAATATTGAATAGACCACCTATTGTGCTGTGCTAGCAAACAAAAGTGAAGTGGAAAGAAATAAAAAGCATTCCCGGTAGTATGGCAGCAGTATCCAGTTGCATAAAATATAAACGTCCCACATGAAGGGGGAGTGACCGCTTAAGGAACAACATAAAGAGTGAGAGGAACAGGTTCGATGCGTCCCTCTCCGCGAAAAAAGATTCTGCTTCTGTTCTTGCTCGGCGCCCCCACGATAACCTTCAAATCATGCTCGACTGTAGTTGTGGCACATTCGTATAACATGGCGCTGATGCATGGGGATGTGTGCATTCTTCCTGAAGCAATAGCCACCTTGTTATTTTTATGTGCTCGTAATGTCACGAAGTACTCTCAGAGGAGTGCATTATTGCACTGCTGTTGAGTGTTGGCCTTGTTTTACAGTTCCTAAGTTCCGTTCTATCTCTAGTTTTGTCGAACAGACATGGTTTCTGTAAGGTTGCAGTTTCTGTAAGATTGCAAACACGGAATGCTGATTCGAACCTTGAGGGTGGCCAAGGAATCAAGGAAGTAGTGTCAAAAAAAGCTCAGCTTCGCAAAAAACCGAATTGTAGTTTTGCTCATGTGGAGGCAATACACGATGGACACAAAGCAGTGCTTGTCATGCAGCAGATTTTATTGAACTGCACTAGTCAGTGAAAGGTAATGTCGGTAGTCAAATAAACATGTCAAGTATTCACAGTTCACGAAGTCGAGGGTTTGACGGAAACCCGTCTGGTCGGGAAGCATGTTGGAGTAGAAGCGGAGACACCGACCAAAAGAAACTTAAAAACTTTAAAACAACAACAAGACGTTTCGGCTTCGTTACTGAAGCCTTGTTTCAGTAACGCTTCAGTAATGAAGCCGAAACGTCTTGTTGTTGTTTTTAAGTTTCTTTTGGTCGGTGTCTCCGCTTCTACTCCATTCACAGTTCACTGAACAAAATCCACTGACATGCTTTGTCATGTTATTATACTTTGTACCATCACAAAAACAACAGACGACAAAATATAACGCTTAAATTCAGACCACATGTGTATCCACGTGAGGCTTTTCGTGCAGCTTCGCCGTTACACGGGCACGACCGCCTTGATCAACATGCGGTGGGTTCCTCTAACTGAATGAATAATTTTTTTCCAGGAGCATCGACAAAACAAAATCCGCTGACATGCTTTGTCATGTTATTATACTTTGTACCATCACAAAAACAACAGACGACAAAATATAACGCTTAAATTCAGACCACATGTGTATCCACGTGAGGCTTTTCGTGCAGCTTCGCCGTTACACGGGCACGACCGCCTTGATCAACATGCGGTGGGTTCCTCTAACTGAATGAATAATTTTGTTCCAGGAACATCGACAAGGTTTGTCTTCAGAGCGTAACCCAGGCAGACGAAGCAACACATAACACAGGGCAGGATGTGTTTCTTCTCCCACATTTACCAGCACTATCATATAAAGCAGGGTCGTTATGAAGAGGTTCTCAGTGGATTGCGGCAACACAAGTGGGATTGCCATTTCTCTTTCAGAAAAGTCTTCAAGGAAGCGTCTGTGTATGGAAAAGTACAACTCAGAACTCCGAGTCACTGAAATTTTTCCCAAGCTTTCAGCGGTTTAAGTTATTGAGGGTTCACAGTAACTGCAGAGTATGCACACAAAAAAAGATGTGATTGTTTGCTTCTGAGAAAGCAAATTGCTAAAACAGGGTTAGCCAATTTAAATATTCCTGCTTCAAGGAAAAGTTTTGCGAAGTCTAGTGCAATTTTCAAACAAACTACTGTGCTGAAAATTTGTTTCCGTTCCTTCAGGTATCCTGAAGGAGTCCAGGCTGTACGAGAACCTTGAGAAGGTGGCGCAGGGCCAGAGGCTGGTCATCTATGGGGACCCGGCCTATCCGCTGAAGCCGCTTCTTATGAAGCCTTATGGAGGAGCATCCCTGCAGCCCCATGAAGCCCGCTTCAACCGCCGCATGAGCACCGTGCGGCAGGCAGTGGAGTGGGGCTTCGGGAAGGTGGCTGGCGAGTTTGCTTTTGTGGACTTTCACGAGAATCAAAAGTTCTCGCTACAGCACGTGGGACGGATGTACAAAGTCGCCACCCTTCTCTCTAACTGCCACACCTGCTTATATGGCAGCCAAGTCACAGAGTTTTTTGGAGTGAGTGCTCCAGCACTTCATGAGTACTTGGTGCCATTCACGTCATGTACTTAATGACTAGTTGTGGGCATATTGTCAGGATGTCCGTTACTTTTTGATTTTGATTGTAGGGTTTAACGCGCCGACGCAACGCAGGCGATGAGGTGTGCCGTAGTGGAGGGCTCCGGATTAATTTTGACCACCTGGGGATCTTTAACGTGCGCCGAAATCTCGTACACACGGGCGTTTTTGCTTTTCGCCTCCATCAGAAAAGCAGCCGCCGCGGCCGGGAATCGAACCCGCAACCTCGTGCTCAGCAGTGCAACGCCTTAGCCACTGAGCCACCGCGACGGGTGAGAGTGTTGAGTAGACTGTTTCATTATGTGGTTGGTAGAAGGGAAGATAAGTGAAGTCTTGTAAAATTTGCATGTTACAATGCCAGACTTGCATTGTTTTTGTGGTTAGATAGGTAGGGTGCCCTATAATTTCTGCATCTGGTAAGCAGTGCTTGTAGGATACAACAGTTATCTGCTTCTTTCAGTCCATGACCGCGAGAGCACATTTGTTGAATGCAGTGGGTGTAAGCTGGGCACTTGTTGAAGTTTAAGGACAAACAGCCCCAGAGGTAATATGGTGGCGGCACATTCCCAGCATGTGGAGGGTTTACAAGGGGCATGATGACAAAATACAGTCGAACCTCGTTAGAACGAAGTAGTGTTGGGACAGCAAATTAGTTCGTTATAACCGATATTTGTTATAACAGTAGGGGTAAAAACAGGCTGTAACAAATAAACAATGTGGCTCGCACAAAAATACTTGATATAAAAATGCACGTTTTAGGCTTCCAACTCACTGTAACAAGGTAATCCTTACCTTTGTCCTTGTTGCATTTCAAGCTGAATGAGCCGGAACATGAGTACGTGAAAGTACAACAAAACAAGGTTCACTTGGCAAAACAGGCCTGCGTCTTTATTTGTTTGATGAAGGATGTGATCATTTGGTGGGTATTCACAGCACTGAGCAGTATGGAGTTTGTCCCAGTGTCCACGAACAAAAAGGCCTTTATACTTCCGCAGTTTCAGATGCCGAAGGGTTTTTACAAGTAGCTTCTCAGCCTCCTGGTCAAATATTTGTTATATCCGATATCGCGCGCTGCTCATGGTTTCAGTTTCGTTATAAAAGAATAAGTGCCATTGAAATAAAGTGTGACCAACCAAAGATTGTAGTCAGTTCGCTATAGCCGATAATTCGCTATATCGGTGTTCGTTATAATGAGGTTACTGTACAGGTTTATTTTATTCAAAAGATTAGGTGTTTACAGGTTGTCAGTACATAAGCCATGTGAAACGTGAGGGCTTGACGTCATGTTCATGAGGTGTCAAAAGAGCACGTCTATGGCAGTGTTGTAGAAAGCTAGGAAATTAGCATCGAGAATGGTCTGCTTAATGTTGGCAATGATGAAAAGCCACTGGGCGATGCAACGTAGGTGCAAATTGACTGAGTGATCGCAAATTGTAGCTGTCGATTGGTGAGTTGTTGATGTGATTGATGGGGAAGATGACCATTACCTGGAACTAATGCAACAAGAAATGCATTATATTTTGGGGTGTGTAGTATCGTTGCTGATGGCTGCAATCAAAGCTGCAAGCTATCCAACAACAACCTTTATTGATGATGTGTGCATGTATATATACAGATCACAGCGTCATCTATCATAGCACAATGTAATCACAATGCACCGTATTCCCCTCCTCATTTCAGGTGTATTTCAGTCCATTTAGTACTGTTGTCGAACAGCTGTGAGAGTTATGTACAAGTTTCAAACAAAGTCCCCTAAACTTTGCACTCAACGATACAACAAAATGATTTTCAAAAGGTTAGTAAGCACAGAAGAAAAGTCTGGCTATTCAATAGTCCCGATATCTGTTTGGTGGCCTTCTTGCTCTAGGTGGCTGTATCTGACGTGCTGGTGGCTCGTAAGGCGAAGCAGAGGTAGGTTGCGCTTCCCCGCCTGACCTGGCACTTGTTGAAAGATCACTACAGGCCTGTTCTCACTTCTCACGGGTGTTGTACAGCTGCCACTCCTGGGGTAGTTGTTTCGTAGCCGTGATGGCTGATGCTTGCGCCGGTATGCTAGGCGGCGATGCCGAATGCCCAATATCACTATGAGCTGAAGGGGGTTTCTCAGCATGGATGGGTTGCGGCGGCATCTTGGCCATCTTTGATGCGTTAATTGTCATCCTGTCATTAAGACAAAGTGGATGGTCCCTTCTGTTCCATAATCTTTCGAAGATGGCTAAAGGAGAGGCGCCCCTTGAACCCAACATTTGGTCGCCTGACGCAGACCCTGTCGCCCACAGCTATGCTAGCGTCCTTTGCTGCCCAATGCTCGTCAGTGTACATTTTGCTGTATGCTTGCTTCTGCTTTTTGCTGTTCCTCAGCTGATGAAGTTCTTCGGTTGGGGCAGTGAAGAATGACGGAGACGGGTTACCAACAATGTCTAAGCAGGTTGCTCCAACAGGGCCAACTGGATAAATTCCTAAATACATGGTTGAAGCGTTGCACCTGTCCATTAGCCTCAAGGTAACATATTGAAGCGTGTGTCCGGTGAATTCCACACTCTTTGAGAAACCGGGCAACCTCTCGAGAAGAAAACTGAGGTCCATTGTTGGTGACCACTTCATCTGGGTATCCCTCCTGGGAAAATACTTGAAGCAAAAATGTTGGGGATTGTCCTTCTCGTGAACTCTCTGCTGAACCTCACGTCGGGCTAATTCGAGAAGTAATCAACTAGCGAGATGGTGTATCTGCATTCCTGCAGAGCTTTCTCAATTGGACCAGTAATGTCAATGGCCAGCTTCTGCCACAAGCGGTCGGGTAGTGGGACTGGTTGGACGGGCGCAACAGTGGTCTTGGCGCTTTTATAGGCACTTTAGCATACACTGCAGTTCTATGTGGCACTTTCTACTTGCTGATCCATTCCTGGTCACCAAAAGCGTTGTCGCAGGCATGCCTTCATTCGAACTATTCCAGGATGCGTTTCATGTGTTATCGGGACTACCTGATGCGAGGTAGACCGTGGAACAAGTCGTTCTCCATGCAGGAATAAGCCATTGAGGACAGACAATTCTGCCTGCAAGATTCAAGTACGGCTGTACTTCCTTTGAAATGGAACTTGTGCGTGGGCAAGACACCACGTAGCCTTTGACACCTTCCAAGGTAGCGTCATCATGGGTGGCTTGCTCAAATTCCTCTGGCTATGCAAAGCGGCTCAACAAGGAGGACAACCTTTTCCTCAGCGGAAGTGTCTTGCTGTGGCAACGGAATTGGCTGATCGATCGATGACTGCAGAAACTGGCAGGCACGAGAAAACATCTGGGACCTTGTTTTCCAACCCTTTCTTGTACTCCACCTTGTAGGTCTATCGAAGGAGTCGTTCTGACCACCTTGCAATCCGAAAAGGTTGTTGCCTGGTGCTCCGAGTAGACAGCAATGCCAGTAACGCACAGTGATCCATCCATCGGTAGCGTGAAACGTTGTCCCCATAAATACACATGCCATTTGTCACGTGCCCAGACATATGCTAAAGCTTCACGGTCGGCAGTAGCTACCTCCTTTCGGTCTGTCAATGTTCTTGACGCAAATGAGACTGTGAATGCGCTGCCCGTCTCTATATTGCAAATCTACACCTAACCCATACACAGAAGCATGAGTACCAAGTGGGAGTGCTGGATCAAACATGTGCAATACTTTGGGCAAGAACAGAAGCTCTTTTACCTTTATAAAGCAGGCTTTGGCTGCTGCGTGCCAGTCGAAGGGAGTGTCCTTGAATGTAATGCAAGAAGATACGCATTTTCTTTAGGGGTGGTGGTCTTGAATAGATCTGTGGCTTGCCAGTGTGTACTTGGAATGCTGCCAAATGTGAATGTGACATCGGGCTACATCAGGGACGGAGACCCTATCAGCATACTGTAACTTCAACATCAGTGTGGCCCTTTCACAATTGCAATACAACAGTTGTCCTCGTGGTGTACATTTATATAGTTTTGTTCTTTCAGTGTTTTTTACTGGTATAAATGTTTCCACTACATTAAACATTCAGTTGAGAGTCAGCACTGTGTATGTCCTTTCTTGTTTCTGCATCTCTTTCCTGCGCTGTAGTCGTGGTCATGTAGCACTGGTAAATGAAAAGTAGAAGCCATTTCGAAGAGAACACAATTTATTGAGATAGTGCAATTATACTGCAGCAAACTTATGCTGTTTAAAGCTTAAGGGGGTGTTTCTCTCGAAAATAAAAATTCTGCATTTTCCTAACACAGCTCTATTTCAGCCACCAAATATTTTTAAACAAAAAATGTCAAATATTGAGGAACCCAAATTTGACATCACAGTGACTGAAATTGTATAAGTGACACAATAGAAGCCAGCACTAAAAACTAGCCCAAATTTATTAATGCTCCTTCGAGTTGCGCCAAAAAAAGTGACACTGAAAACAAATTGTTCAGTTTATGAGTGCTAAACTAAATTCGTGAGATTTGCTTATTTTCACATGCTCCTAATCTTGAAATTAAAAAAGCTTTGTTCTCAGTTTCCTCATCACAGAGGCTTTCTTACAGTGCTGCAACGTCATGCGACAAAGCTAACACAAAAGCATGTGCCCCATGGCAAAGCCACTGGTGTGTGGTGGAAAAGTAAACTATTAGCAAATTGTTCAAAGGTTGTCATATTTACAAGCCTCTACTTATTTCTTTGAATATTACCCTCATTTTAAATTGCTGATAACCCCTTGGTTTTGCTGGGTGTTAATTTCTGTAAAAGAGGCACACAAAAGAAATGAACAGTCCTGTGTGTGCAACCTCTGTGGGACACCTTGTAGCATCCCACAAAATTTTATTTTTGTCTGGTGGTGGCACACATACAGAATAATGAACATGAGCTACTGGCAAGAACACACTTGAAAGCCTGATAAAAAGTATCAAATGTTCTGTGGTGACAATGGCCATCTTGCTGGCACAACTCCATTACACAGTGTCATTTCTAGCCAGTGTTATTGAACCATCACATCAAATAATCAGATGAAAGCTCTGAAGAGAGTACATACTTAATTAAGCATAACACACCACCCAAAAAATTGAGACAAATGCATAGGAATACGCACATTGCTGAAAATGACAATATTTGTAAAGTGTGACAGAAAACAAAATGAAAACATTGACTAGAACAGAATGCATCACTACAAAGCAAAATGGTTGAGCTACAATGTAGATTACAATTATTGCAAAGGGGAAAAAATAAATTCATTGATGCATCACTAACCATGAAAGACAATATGAGTTGTAATGGTAAAAAAAGGGGTCCTATTCAACTGCGTTTCCCATTTGAACACACCTTTGCAAATGCAGTTATGCAGAACGACCACAGAGAGTTCTGTGTTCACTACTGGTTCTTTGAGAAGGGAGACTGTTCTTGTGCTGCAAATACTGACACTACTGATTGTTACACACCAGCTGAACACTTTTTTTTTTTAAAAAGAGCCAAATTTTCAAACCACAACTCAGTCAGATAAAACTACAGAGACTACAGAAGCTCGGCAATTTTCCCCTAAAAAAAAAAAAGAGTAGGCAAGAAAAGAGGTGAAATAATTCCCTGCAAACGTATACACAGACTGTGTTTCTATTGAAAATAAGCCAGATCCTGCTGTGGCGGCAATCAAAATGAGCGAAACTCATTTTCCCAGTGGGAGTTTTCTTTGGTGTGACTGTTCAGCCTGCTTTGTAAGTGTTTTAAGGAGGCTTTTTTTTTGCTTTTTGGAGTTGGCTTATGAATTCAGATGGCCTCTGAGGGTATGAGCCACTTCATAAAGGTGAAAAAAAATGATCCCACGGAAGAATTTGAAACGAGCTGCTAATGCAGCTAAGAGGACTTTCCCGCTATTCAAGTATAGTTCTACTGTTCCTGAAGCCCTGTTGCATACTTTTGATGCCTATTCCCTCCAAAAGTCCATCGTACCATTCTTGAAAGTCAATTTAAATAAAGTTCTCATGGGAATGCCGCATCAACTTGAATGTTTCAATTCAATGTGAGCCAAATGCAAACTTATTGCTCAAATTCACTGCACTATTTTTAATTACTTGTGGCCTTACACTTCCCCTAGTTTACATGTGAAACATACGTGGCTTTGACAGCGTTGCATTTATTTCTGGTAACAATATTGCAATTTCTTCTCAAGTTCACTTTAGGTGGATTTGACTCATTTAAAAAAAAAGAATAAAACTTTTTATCTTGTGGGAGAACAAATCTGGCTGCTTGCCCAACCTAACAAATGAAAGAAATAGGAGAGGTGGGTAAGAGCGGCCACTGAAGGGCATGTTTTAAATTATTCACACAAGCTAGTATCCTCTGTACTGCCACGCAAGGACCTGGTTTGAGCTTATTTGGGTGACAAGCTGTGAAACAACACAGCCAGCACAGCCATTAGTACTAGGAAACCTATTCATTATAGACCTGGCAGGGAGAAAAAATCTGCTGCTTTTGTTGCAAATGTCGACAAAAGACAATAGTTGACTAGCAACCCTGCCAAGTAAATGCCTCCCTTCTCTCAGAACAGAATAGTCTGTGGTGCTATGAAAAAAACATTATACAGTGGAACCCCGATTATACGACTTTCAAAGGACCGTGAGAAAGCGTCGTATGACCAGGGTGTCGTACGACCAGGGTGTGGGTAAATGCTGGCCTAGTAGACGGTCTCACGCGACAGGTGGGCTAACAACTTATTTAAACTACTATATTTAGCGCATTCTCGCGTGATTTGCGAACCTTTAGCTGATTCCCAAGTGAAAAAAAAACAAGACACCCTTTGAATGGTCCCGCACCGCCGCTGTTCGGTGAAAGTGCTGAACGCATAGCTGTTTTTGTTTCACATACGACCAAGCAAGGTGAAATAGATAATATAATTCAAACTTCGTGAGTAAGCCGTATTGCGGCGAAAATTATAGCGCGGTCTTGCTACAGTGACTTGCTGCGGCGGCCAGCGAGTGACCCAAAAGGGCGGTGTCATCGTATACGTGTCTCCACCCTTCGTCTCCAGGCTCCGTCGTATGAAGCGGACCGCGTGCACCCGAGCGTCATATCATCGGGGTTTTTAATGCATTGTCTCTATGGAGAGTTTGCTGGGATTGAGGTGATCTGTCACAAGTGCGGGGGACGTATCAGCGGGGTTCCACTGTATGTATTAAAGGAGCCATGAAGAGAAAACACAAGTTTGGTTCATTCAAAAGATTGTCTCGTTAGAATCATACTGACACCACTTTTAACGTAAACTTCGCTCAAATAAGCTACATAATTAGGAAAAACGGGAATGGCCGTGCGACCCACCAGCTCATTTCCCGCAACAGAACCTGTGATGTCACATGGGCTAAGCTCTGCGATTGGCGGAGGCTGGCAGAAGCAGACGCAAATTAGGTAGAGCTTACAAACTAGACGAAGGAGCGATTTGCGCTTAAATTTAGGGCACATTCTTTACAAAGGAATAAGAATGATGGGACAAACAGTGGAAGTTACGAAAGCACATGTAAACATAGAAGTACTGATGCGTTCTGCTGTTCGTACTGCGCACAGCATGCTTTGGTTTAGCTGCACAGCACTACGGGGCTTGGGGTTGTCGCAGACGACACTGGCCGATTGACGCAAGCAACGGTGTCTTACGTGACCCCATTTGTCGAGCGAGCACTGTTTCAGGGAACGAATATTTTCACCCAGAACAAAAACAAGCCAGGTTTAAATGCGGGCAAAAACAAACCAAACGCTTGCCACGGTATGCTGGCGCCATCTAGGTTACGGAACGTAAAGAAACGCGGGAACAAACCAACACCGCTGTACAGGGTGGAGACAATTTTTGAACGGTCCCGTGCCGCCGCAATTGGGCCAACGGGCTCAACGCGTCATTCTTTTCGTTTCCCACGAGACCTAGCAACGCGAAACAGACAATATGATTCAAACGTCTTCAGTAAACCGCGTTGCGGCGATAATTTTAGCGCGGTTTTGACACAATGACTTGCTTCGGCGGCGAGCGAGCAACCGAACATGGCGGCGCCAGCGTTACGTGTCTCTACCCTGTACGGCGGATGCGTGAATGAAGGTACTCTAGGCTGCAGAGCGGTCGGTTCCGTTGATGTCACTTGGGACCACGAAAACGCACGATTGAGCGGGAAAATCAAAATTTTAACCTAAGTTGTTTAATTTCTCAGTGAATAAAGCACCGTTTGTATCCGGACAAGCGCTGGGGGCTATATAAAACACGAAATCTTTCGAATAAAACCAACTTGCATTTTCTCTTCATGGCTCCTTTAAAAACCACATAACATGTCTTGGGTACTTAAAATAAATACAAGAATTGTTCAGCTGTGAGTATTCAATGGAAAGGATATAAAAAAAAATGAGGGGGAAGGGGGGAAAGCCACCAGCACAGTTTGCATGATCCCTCACTTTTTGATGCTCTCAACCAGAGTCTGTATGAGCTTCAGGTGCGTTTCCTGCTGAGCAGCAAAAGACCGACGTTCTTCAGCCAGGATCTGCAGGACCTCGGCCCGGGCACGCTGCTCCTCTGCCCGCTCCTCGGCCCTGATGCGGCGTTCCTCTGCCCGCTCCTCGGCCCTGATGCGGCGTTCCTCAGCACGCTCCTCGGCCCTGATGCGCTGTTCTTCACGCCACTCTTCCGCCCTGATGCGGCGCTCTTCTGCTTGAGCGTCCGCCCACATTCTTCGCTCCTTCATTCTATCCCGCATTTCGTCATCATGCCTCGTCTCCTTAAAGGCAAGGAGCCTTTCCTCGTAGGCATTACGCCTAGTGGCCTGATCTGCATCCTGGCATCCACACCTCTGCAAATATTCCATCACCACCATATTCTGCCTTGGCCCAGCTGCACAAAATATCATTACCAATGAGTTAGGAAACAATAAAAGTGCAATTAAACAACAACAAAGTCGCACTTATGTGCCATGTAAGAGCCTCACGCTCCTGAAATCAATATTCTGTAGACGGCACAGCTTCAGTGCAGCATTGAATAAATCTTATTGTTACAGCATGACTATTCAAAAGTAGCCTGTCAGAGCGTACAATGTGATGGCAGCTATCAACATGGAAAGCACAGTGTAAGCATTAAAACAAGTGCCTCACGAATTCTAGGCGGTGTGTGAACCATTGGATACTGATTAAAAATGTTGCTAAGGGCTCACCAACAGGGTTTGACTCATTTAATTCCACCTTTAAATTTTCTGGTGGTGTTCCTACCGACTTTTATTAGGGTAGCAAAATTCTTCCTACATCCTGTGAAAATGGTTAACTTGTGCTGCTACCCAGTGGAAAGTGTTTAACATGTTGCTTATGGCATAAAGACTGCCATTGTCGCTTCAGCGAAGAGTGTCACTCGTGACGAAAGACTCGCCAGTGGAACGCCATTGGCAGCCTGCATGGCATACTTGTACATGGCTCTAGCCGTCGTTCTGTGGTGCGGCCTGCAAAGCATAAATAACCACAATGACTTTGCCAGATCAGTGAATGTATGATTTATGCACATATTAAGGAAAGTAAACCACAAACGATACTGAATGTGCCAAGCTACAATGTCAAGCTGACAGTGCAAGTTCACTCCTTTGTGTAGCCGTTGTAGTACACAAAGCAAGTATTCTAGCCATATCTGCGGAAGGTGGCACTGGGTGTTGCGAGCTCTGTGTCGCCCTCTGGGTGCTGTCCAGTACCTATAGCTGCAATATGCTTCACTTTAGACAATTGTTTTCATACCACGCATTGGTGCCGTCCGCACAACCGATGGAGTCTGCATTGTTGGCGGGGGCGTGATGGGAGGTCTGGTTTCAGCTGGAGATGGGGGTTGTGCAGGAGGAGGGCCTGTGGCAGCTCTGGTTTCAGGTGGAGTGGGGGGTTCTTCAGCAGGGGGACTTTCGGTTGCCCTTTGTGATGGGCCATCCTCCTCAACATCTGGCTGCCCTGTGCACATCTGGTTGATGAGGTCAAACACTGTAACTTGGGCGCCATTCCCTGCAATGGAGAGACAATAAGCGAGTTTGTTGTGTAGCAGTTTGTGATCTTTTGCTTTTGCATTCATGCACAAGTGGCAGTAGCATCATTTCAGGAATACACTGCACTTTAGTCAGTGGTTATATAATGGGGCTGCCTTTATGGTAGTGCTGCCAATTATTCTTCCCATTCTTAAAGTAATAATTCTCAAAAAAGTATTTTCATTTTCTGTTACAAGCCTACTACAAGCAAGCAGATTATTATATAAAACTGAAAAAGAAAACCGCTATACTACATCACACAAACAAAATGTAACAATCATTGTAAGGTCAGAGGAAGACGACTCTGGTTTTTGGGACTGAGGACTGACGGAGGGGCTATCTACAAAAACGAGCTATAAGAAATTGTGAAGCAATTTGGTTGAGTCATATTAGGCATATATAGGGCATGGAAAAGACAAAAACAATTAGCTTTTATCCCATCTACGCTCATTTTTCATCCTGCTCTTGCTCTGATTACTTAACACATGCCCAGAAACTGCCCCAATGTTCTTCAGCACACCCGCTGTGGGACCTTAGTACAATAAAATAAAAAATGCAGATTGCTCTGCTTCTGTGCTGTGTTATATGCAGCTGGCAGTAAAACTTTAGGAAGTGAATTTCTCTGCCCTGTGAGGGCCTCGTACACGTATCTTCTTGCGATGGGATTTGTGTTTTTAATATCCATGTATTGTAACTTTGCATGTGTTAAAGTATGTGCATGATTATGTTGGCAGCAAGCCGCTGCTGCCGTTTTGCCTTGTACACAGGGCCGTGGACCCTGTCAAGCCCGTTTGGTGGCTTTTTTTCACGGTCCCCAACACAGACGTTGTTGAAATAAAAAGATTGATTGATTGATTGGAAACCGTTCCACCACGTCGGTTTGTACCGTGGGGTACGAGAATGTGGGAGGTACTTCGGTACCGCTAAGCACCAACCAGTAAAAATTGGTACAAGCACCCCCTGCTCAGGGGATCTTGTGCTTGGGAAGTTACCCGACTTTGTCGGGAAATGCCCCGGTGGAAGGAGTCGTAACCGGTTTCTTTAATAGGTACAGGCGTCCCTGGTCGAGTGCGGACCCTTCAAAGGGGATTCCACGTCTGGAAAGCTGCCTTTACCCTATCGAGGGGCCCCTGACCCTTGTCCATCTGGCGGGGCCCCCGGCAATTATGCTGCGTTGCGCCATTGCCGGGGGTGAAAAAGTCTGGCGGCATGTCCTGCCACAGGCAGTTGCGAGTTGAGCATCCACCGTGGCTGTGGAAGGCACCATGTGCGTTCGTGTGCCTTGGTGGCGCCGGGCACCTACCGGTAAAATAGGTACAAGCGATTCCCCGGCCTGGCGCTCGGCCCTTGTGTGGGACTACAACACTTGGGAAGTTCACCTGGCTGCACGGGAAATCGCCCCTATGGAAAGGGGCGGCTGCAAAAACTCCGGAACTGTTTTTTTTAATCACTTCATGAAGCTCGACTAACCAGTGCTTCAAACGCTGAAGGTGCATTTTTGCTACACCAGGCCATGCTGTCTGAAGAACCTTCAACAGATAACATAAAAATTAAGAAAAAGGTTGTCTGGGCAAAAATGGTGCAATAAAAAAGGAGCAAAAGTGAAGATTGAACCATATAGTTGACCCCCCTCCCCCAACGTGTGACAAGTATTTTTTGCAAGGGGAAGAAAAACAAGAAAGCGAAAGAGAAACGCGTTAAAACTAAGGAGCCAATTTCAACCATTACCTGCAAACAAACAAAAGGAGAGGCCAACCCATGAACAACAAAGAGGTCAACCTGGAAACAATTATCAAGTTGAAGCCACCCAACTCAGCCCCACCCTCCCTCCCTTCTCGACATCGGCCGAAAATGCAACTGGGAGACGAAATTCCCAAGAACAAGAAGGTCAGTGCTAGTCGGGGTGATGATCAGGATGATGATCGCCGCCGTTTGAAACGTCTATTTCATCATCATCGTAGGCAACATATTCCCACTTATTTTTAAGAGTATCTCACCTTCCTGCTCCTCCGGTGCGTCCTCCTCGAAGCCCATGCTCTGCGAGTCGCGGTAGGCGACAGCGTCGGCTCTCTGCAAGTGCGTCGTCTGCGAGCCGGTCCCCGTGACGCAACTTGACTCGTACTCTTGCGCCTGGAGAGTTTGCAATGGCTTCCTCTTTCGCGTTATCGGCTTCTTAATTTTGTGGCCGCATTCTTTCATGAGGTCAACCACTTGTTGCAGGAGGCGGTCTCGTTCAGAATATTCTTCCTCCGTGCCCGATCTGTATGTACAATAGAGTTTTGCCAATTACAATGCAACGTTGGGGATAAAAAATGCACAGTGTCTAGAGTGCAGTCCTTTAGCTCAGCACTGCAGGCCAAGGGCCTTACTGCAGACATGGCTAGAGCGCTATCCGACGACATTCGAATATTTAGCACTATGCTACTCCCCCCCTTCCTTTTCTCCGAACCATCTGTTGGTGTGGTGTGGGGGTTCTGTTTTAGCTCCTTCATTCCAAGGATGGTGGCTCAAAATCAGCTCCTGCCTCTTGTTTTGCTTGTTTCGCCTTGAAATTGAACTACAGTTTTCATGGCTTAGGCCGCAGTTTTAAATGATTGCTTTCTCTTCGTTAGGTCGTTTTACGTTGGTTTAGATTAGGTTACTTAGCTTTCCGTTAGTATGAGCGATGTAGTTCCAAATGTGGCATTTGTTTTACAAAACGCAGGTTGTCCATATGTGTGTCTATTATCACGGCAACCATGAGAATTGCCGATAGTAATTTCTCATGGCAGTTGCCTATGATTGGCTAAGCACGCCACCCACAGATTCGGTGGACAAATATTTCGTAAAAACTCGTTCGACAGCTGCTCCCATTGCGCTGTAGTGTCGCACTTGCTTTTTTTAACCAGAAGGCCCAGGTTCAAATCCAGTAAGGGGGGCTTTTTTTTTTAGCTTTCAGAATTTCTGAAGTTTTCACTCGTGATTTTGTTTATGCTTTTTTCTTTTTTAATTCTGGTTATTACTATATCAAGAGATCCCCACAGAAGACTTCTGGAATGGGTTGGATGAGGTTTCATATAGATTGAGTGTTGTTGGGCTGGGTTAGGTTAGGTTTGTTGGAATTGGGTTGGATTAGGGTAGTTTATGATACGTTTGGTTAGGTTACGTTAGGTTAGGTTATGTTAAGTTACGCTTGGAGGTAACGTTTGGAGATTATTGAGCTTGGAGGTTACGTTGGGTTAAGTTTGGAGGTATTCAGCAAATTTTAGGTCATCCAGCTTTTTAAGGAAACTGCCGTTAGAATTTCTCGGAGGTCATTCTCACGGCTGCCGTGAGATTAGACGCAGCCTATGCTTATAGTACCGTCGGACGGCACTCCAGACACAGCGTGAAAAATAATGGCCAAAAATCGCGTCTACTTACTTTTGGAGGGTCTTCCTCTCGTTGGCCACAAAATGTCCACTGATGAGGTCCACCCTCTCCCGCACGCTCCTCACTGTGTAAGACCGCTTCAGCAGAATGTTCACCCGGTTCACCAGCTCGAACCACCGGGCAGGTTCAGAGAACGGATTGATGTTGATTACTTCTAACAGGATGGCAATGTCATCACGAGTGGAAAATCGCGCTCGTCCGGACGCATTTTGAGGCAGCGGCTGCGGCGGCGGCGAAGGCACCAGAGCGAGCGCAAGTGAAGGCATGGTCGCGCGCCGTACACACCGTACACGTGGAGGAGAACAACACAGAGAACAACGCCGATTAACTTCGAACCCAAAAACTACTAGGCCCGATCATCACTTAGATCAAATCTTCAACTCAGGAGGCGCTGACGTCTATAGCGGATGTAGTTGGGGATCCCACTTCCGCGTGACTGTGGATCGGCTCTGTTCACCTCCGTAAAAGCCGCTTACGGAGCACGGCTGGCCACCATGTTACGTAAGTTACGGTAACACGGAAACAGCGCAGGGAGAGACGCCGGCCGCGCACGGAACAACTGGCGCATGCGCAGTCGGGTCCCGGTAAACCCGGTAGCAACGGTAGCAACGTAACGAACGTAACGAACGAACTGCTAAAACTCTCTAATATGCAAGGGTTGTTGTACGCGCGCCGCTTCCAAGACTCCCGTGCCAGGAGCGCGTGTTTTTCGTCGGCCCTCAAAGACGCACCGCCATCTACTTCCCCCCACCCTTCCTGCTCAGTTCGCGGAAGCCGTAATGTGTCGCCGTGTCGGAGAAAACCGGGAAGAAACGGGCCGCCCCAGTCGCGCCGGCGAGAAGATAAGCAATCGAAAGTCCGAATGAGAGTGATTATGTCTGAGTGAGGAGACATGAATCACGTTGCCTGCAGAGACAGCGAGAATAGTAAGTCAACGTGAGCGATAGGGGGCACATAATTGCGTGGTTGACAGGGGTGACGAGTTGTAAGCGCCCGCGGTCAGCGCGCGTGAACAATATGCGAGGGGTGTCCTACGTGCGCGTGCCCTGAAGACTCCCGAGCGAGGGGCGCGGGGTTTCGTCGGCTCCCGAAGATGATCCCCCATTCAGTTCCCTCCACCCCCTCCTCCCAGTCAGTGTCGGCGCCAGTCAGGGAACTGAATGATCCCCCAGGGAAGATGATCCCCCAGTCAGTGAACTGAATGGGGGATCATCTTCGGGAGCCGACGAAACCCCGCGCCCCTCGCTCGGGAGTCTTCAGGGCACGCGCACGTAGGACACCCCTCGCATATTGTTCACGCGCGCTGACCGCGGGCGCTTACAACTCGTCACCCCTGTCAACCACGCAATTATGTGCCCCCTATCGCTCACGTTGACTTACAAGTTCAAATCCGCATCTTCAGGCATTAAAGGGACACTGAAGTGATATATAAACATTGCGGGATTACTAGCGCAAATTGTAGCCCGGAGTCCCCAGGCCATGTTTCGACCACTCTGGGCGCGTTTACGCGATTTTATTTAGTAAAAAAATTAATTCGAAAATGCTGTCCTCCTCTCTTTACGCTCGCCCATTTTCTGTGGCGTTTTCGTGTGACGTCAGGAGGTGCCGAGCTCGCAATTGGCTGCGATACTGCACGGCTCCCCGGCCTTCAGGCAGAGTCAGTCGGCTCAGCGTTTCGTCCGCCGGCCGCCGACGAGTCGTCGCAATTCCTTCGCTCGGTTGAAACGAAGCCAGGACACGTTTGGGAATGGAAGAATGGGCCATTCTTTACTTGGTTAGTTTGTACACTGTATCTAGCTCGAAGTCAAGGTCGCTTCACACAAGCGTTGCACAAGCGCACATGCGACGCTTCACTGACTGGTACGTCAGTAGGAAAATATAAGGCCTCTTGACGGCGGGAGAAGAGTCAGCGAAGTCAATATAGGTACTAAGGAAATAAAATCAACTGATATTTTTACCGTACAGCGTAAAACTAGGGTGCGGGAAGCACTTTTTTGCGCTGGGCGAACAACCACAGCGGTCAGCAGCACGACTACGCATCTGCGAACGCTTTTCCGTCTACGAAACGCAGTTGCTAGACGTGAGCTTTTGTGGAAACTCGGGGTACGCTTACTGCACGAGCGCAATACAACAAATAGTCACCTAAGCTGCTTGAAATGCCAAAACTAAATAAAAGTGTAAACGTGTTATACAATATATACCTTATATAACCAAGGTTGGCTGAGCCGGTCTCGTGGCCTAGAGGTCTGGGGCGCTAGGTGTGCTGTCGCAAGTATTTTGCAAGTCACGAGTTCGAGTCCCCGCGGGTACGTGCTTTTTTTTTGTAAGTTAACTTTTTCGTTTTCTGCCGATGTTTTCTACTTTTCTACATTGAGTTCACCTTTTTTTTGGGCCGCAACGTTCATGGCTCCACGAACTAGTTCAGTCTCCGGGGCATCAGGGTCTGAGAGGTAACGAGGCCGCGCACGCGGCTGCCCGAGCGCTTACCCACCGGGAGCCTCACCCATGCTCTCCCGGCTCGGAGATTAGCAAGCCACTTCTGCGGTTTAGAGAAATCATAAAACATTACTGCGATAACCGCCGGCCTTACCCAGCCCCTGCAAAGGGTCTGAGCAAGGCCGATGAGCGAATACTGCGGCGCCTGCAGACGAACACATTTATGTGCCCTGCAGTAGCAAAGCATTTCGATCCTAAAACAGATGGGCGGTGTCTGCACTGTGGGGAGGTGTCCGACACCTTCCACATGGTGGGGGCATGCCAGCGCAACCCTGCGTTATCCCCCAACCCTTCCCCTACCAGAGAGGCATGGGAGGCGGCCCTGCTCAATTGCTCGGGGCTGGAGTTTCAAAGGGCTCTAGTTCGACGGGCGAGAGTGGCGGCCTTGACCAATGGGGTCCCGGAATAGGGACTGCACCTGTGCGGAGCGCCACAGGCCCTAACTCTCTTCTATTCTGATCAAAAATAAAGTTTCACTCCTCCTCCTCCTCCAGAACGCGCGCAGGCTGGCACTGGCGCGCTAGCGAGTTCTCGTTGGCGTACGTTGCCATAACCACCGACTGCTTGCGGGCAGTGGGCACAGGCCAGAATGAACAGACCCTTGGCCTGGTGCGAACACGCTTTTTACGGTACAGGCATGAGTGAGGCAAGCTCCAAATATGGGGGAAAAGCACATGACATTTGGGCGTCTGCGGGTACGCGGAGGGCGTCCATGCACTGCGTAGGCCTCGGCTAGTGAATGCTACGATTCCAAGCCGTCCTGGGAGGCTTATCTTTATGCATTTTTACAGCTGACAACATGGCAGAAGCGCGGTACGATGATTACTGAGTTATTGAGAATGCCCATCCAACAACGCCACCGGTTGTGTTTTACAGAACCGAAACCGAAACCGAAACCGAAACTTGTTTGGTTGCTCACCTTGGGCATCGTCCAATCACGGTGCCCGCTCCTCCTAACGTCACAGCTTTAGTTAGTGCGGCCGCCACAAACCGCGCATGGTAGTTTTTTTCTTTCGCGCTTTGTAAAATAATTATCGATTTGTCAACCGGATAAACGGTGAAAAGTGTGCTAATTTGAGCCAGTCTACGCAGTCCAAGCAAAAACGGGAGCTTGACAAATTCACTTCAGTGTCCCTTTAATGAGAGTTTGGGGAAATTATCGTCGTTGGTGGGTACCTAAGCCATTTTCACTGTTTTCCTTTCACCGTTTTTTTGTTTGTTTGTTTCATTAGCCCTACCGAACACTGTCAGCCACCACACGTTTCCCTCTCCCCCCCTCCCCACCCTTGTCTGTCTCCCCTTTTTTTTCGTGCAATAGTAGCTGCATTCCCAGTACGCCTCCGCTCCCGCGGTTGGCAGCCCCCTTTGGGGGGTTAAATTTGTTATCGCGAACGCGCCGTCCGCGCGGTCACTCACCATCTTCTTCGATGTTGCGCGGTTCCCCCACCCCTCCGCTTCTTGGACTGTCAATCATTACTCACTTCTTTGCATGCCTCCATCATGCTGTGACATGCTTTTATTGTATACACAGAAACTTGTTGACCCTTACTGGCTACCGATTCAATAGTTGCTTCCACGCAGGACACACCTAGTTACTTCCTACCTGGCTAAATAATTGGTTGCGTTGCTGGCACGTGCGCTCTTCTGTGACTTCTGTGAACTTGTAAAGTGCCCTGACATTCCCCACGCCGCCGGTAATTGGTGTTTTCAGGAATGGATGCGTCACCGGCGGCTTCTGTTCTGTATTTATTTGTTGTTCGTGTACTTTGCATTTCGTGTGTCGAGACGTTCCCTGCACCATCCATTTATTCGTGTAATTCGTATGAAAAGTGTATTTGAACAGCTCCCTACCCTGTTTTTTTTTAATGGATGAAGTTGAATATTGCTGGGCTTTTTAGAAAAGAGTTTGTCATCATGTATAGTGCCACATGTATAATGCCCTCCCTTCCCTGTTCCCTCGCCCCAAACCCGCCAATGTTGTTTAAAAAAGGGTACACTGCAGCACACCCTCTGCGCCTATATAAGCGTGCGTGCTCCAACGTTGTATGTTACTCAAGATGAAGACTGGTCCCGCAGTCGAAACGTCAGTAAACCACTGTTTTTGTTTTTAATCGTGCGTCTACCATTTCCTCAAGTATTTTTTCGGGCTCCTCGAGAAGTTTTCTTTTACTGCCTATATATATATATATATATATATATATATATATATATATATATATATATATATATATATATATATATATATATTTACGTACACCTCAAGCGCCGTATTTTCCCCGATGCCTTTATGACATTTCAAGGATCTACCATCTGAGCAGGCTGACCGCAAGAAGAGGAGAACGAGATCGCGCTTCGTCCTGGCACCATCATTCACGGACCGCTCAACGATCTACGCTCGTCCTACACCTTCCAACCTCACTGTAATTAAATCCATCTCGTAACAGTTTGGCGCAGGGCTGGGTACGCCGCGCCGGACCTGCAGGATTTCCGCCATAACCGAGGTATCGCGGGTTTGCCACCGCTGTCTCCTACGATGCTTCAAGGAAGAAACACTGTGCCAGCCCCCATGCCTGGTTGGCATCCTTGGCCAGGGCCCAGAATGGTCATTGGGAACGCCGATGGCGACGTTGAGGAATGGCTGACGCATTAAGGACGGGTGAGCTGGTACAACCGCTGGAATACCGCTGCACAACTCTCGAACGTCGTGTTCTCGCTAGATGAGACCGGCCTGACCTGGTTTGAGAACAATGAAAGCAAGCTCATAACCTGGGACCGTTTTGTCGAAGATATTTTATCACGCTTTGGCGACTCTGTCGAAAAGAAGATGATGATGATGGTTAGTGTTTAATGGCGCAAGGCCAACGAGGGCAAAGAGCGCCAAAGAAGAGGTTATTTAATAAAGAGAAGTGATTACCACACAAGGGTAGGTATAACAACGTGTAAGCCGAACATAGTAAAATCAATTAATGATAATGGTGATGGCTGGTGTATAGGGCCAGATTTGATTATGCGTGATAGGAAATGAGGTTTAAAAACTTGACGTCTGACAAATACTCAAACACACGTTTCACGGAAACCATTGCATCGTCACCTAGAAACATTGATGGATGTAGGGGAATATGTTATCTGTAGAGTTCTCTGAAGTGTTTGTGACGTGTTGTGTGAAGTGCCTTGCATGTGATTAGTATGTGCACTACGGATAGGGCCTCTCCGCACCTGCTGCACTGGGGTCTAGAAGATCCCGTCAGCAGATACGAGTGCGTTGCATGGGTGTGCCCTATCCGCAGCCTACCCAAGGCGACTTCCATGTGTCTGTTATGCGAGTCAGATGTGTACCGTCCCAAGTGTGGCTTTATTACATGTAATTTGTTATCTGTCTGTTCATTCCAGTGTGTTTGCCATGTTCTGCGCAAGTGTTGTCTTATGTGTGGCTTGAGGTCTGTGTAAGGTAGTGTTGTTATGTCTACTGTGTTTCGGAGTGCAGCATTGGCGGCCATTTCATCCGCCAGTTCATTTCCGCCGATGGCAGAGTGGCCTGGCACCCAACACACAGTCACCTCAAGGTTTGGAGAATATGCCAGCACAATTGATTTCAAGACAAGGTTAACTACATGGTTTTTCGAGGACTCTCCGGATGACAATGTACGGACGACACTCAGCGAATCTGTATAGATGATGGATTTAGGAATATGATGTTCAACTATTTGACTTACAACAAGAAAAATGCCATATGCTTCTGCCGTAAAAATACTTGTCTTTACATTCATTGTTCTATATGCTTCAAAATTCGGCCCACGCGCCGCACAAGACACAGCAGTGACCGTTTTCGATGCATCGCTGAAAAACTCTGCAGCCTTGTATTTATCCTGCATGTGCAAGAAATGCTGCAAAATCCCACTTTTTGGTGTCCTGTTCTTATCATATTTTAAGAAAGACAAGTCACATGCAACAGGACGAAGATGCCATGGTGCTACAAGATCGGTGATAGATGACTTGAATGTGTCTACAAAGGAGACCTCATGAATAGTGACCTCGTCCCTTACTCTGAGCGAGAAGGGAACAGGAATGGATGGGCGATTTAAAAAGAGCTTTGATGTGGATGTATCATTAAAAACCGGTTTAAAAGGATGGTTGTCCATTGATGAAATTTTAGAGGCATATAGCAAGTCAACATAGGTTCGCTGGTGTGATAAGCACCATTCGTCACACTCTGCGTAAAGACTCTGTACAGGGCTCGTACGGAATGCACCACAAAGGAGGCGAAGCCCAAAGGAAAGCACTGGGTCGAGCATTTTAAGTGCTGTTTTAGTGGCTGACCCATACACAACACTCCCATAGTCCAATCTAGACCCCACTAGGCTTGTGAAAATACGTAACAGGAGTTGCTTATCCGTTCCATACGACTGGTGGGACAAGATTTTAAGAATGTTGAGAGCCTTTAGACATTTATGTTTCAATTGTTTAATGTGAGGGATGAACGTAAGCCTTTCATCCAACACCACACCTAAAAACTTGTGTTCCTTCCTCACAGGAATCGATACGCCATTAAGGATAATGTCTGGGTTCGGATGGATCCCACCGCTCCTGGAGAAGACAACACAGGTGCTTTTTTCTGGGTTAAGTTTAAAACCGTTCTTGTCTGCCCAGCTGGCAAGTTTTTTGACACCGAGCTGGACTTGACGCTCACAGATGGACATATTACATGATTTAAAAGATACCTGGATGTCGTCTACATACATTGAATAAGAAATTGTAGGTGGCAATGCCTTCCCAAGGGAGTTCATCTTAACTATGAACAGAGTGCAGCTTAGCACTCCACCTTGCGGAACGCCGTTTTCTTGCACATGAACTCTTGAGAGTGCGCCACCTACTCTCACTGTCGGAAAGAAGAAGCGGCCTGAACAGACGCGGCTCCATCGCGCCCAAGTCCCAAGCGAGACGTGCTCCACCTACATCGAAGAGGTGTTAAATCTCTGCAGACTCGTCGACCCGCAAATGCCTGAGGATGATAAAGTGGGTCATTTATTAAAGGGGATCGCTGAATACAGCTACAACTTTTAATAGGACGTGAAATGTTGGAATCGGCGTCAGATGTTGTCCAGAATTGTCGCACCCTCGAGGCGTTGAAGATGCGTCGTATTAGGCCAAAGTTCGGTCACTTGGCTAATGTAACTACTGTGGCAAGCGTTGATGTGACCACACCACCCGACAGCGCTGAAACTATCCGGCCCATCGTCCGCGAGGAATTGCTGAGACACCAAGAGCCTCGGCGCTGTACAAACGGCTTGCACGTTCACGAAAGTTACGTGCTGCAAGATGTACACGCCAATAGCCTCGCGCCCTCGAGAACTCAGTCCCGTGATCCGTGCTTTACGCCTCCAAATAAAAGCCCGCAGCGCCTCGACAATCGGGACGTCCAACTTACGACCATCGCTGTTTTGATGCCGTCTACGTGAGATCCTTCCCTCCCCATGAGCGTGACCTTCCCGTCTGCTACAATTGTAGTTTTGAGGGTCACATTTCTCGCTACTGCCGTCGTCGCCCCAAGCACCACGATACCAGCAAGCCCCCATGTGGAACCACCCGAACGCTCGAAATGCCCACTACGACACTCGCCTGCCACCAGCTTTGTTCTCGGAGGCACAACCGCGCCGCGATTCACCGTCTTCTGACCGGAGCTTAACCCCACCCGCTTTACTACACCGGCGTTCGCCATCACCCCGGCGTCGGTCACCGCCGCCGGAAAGCTAGCCAGCGCGGCCAATGGAGGTGAGGCCGTGGCACAACTTTCACGTGAAATGCCTCTTACCGGACAGCCTAACTGGGAACTACCTTCGCCTGTATCTATGCTAAAAAACACAGTGGAAGTAGTAGTCGATGGCACCCGAACAATGGCTTTGATCGATACGGGCTCAATGGTGTCGGTAATGAGTTCTGCGTTTAAATCCCGTCTTGGCGGCAAAGTAATCTTTCACTGGGACAAGATGGTAACATTTCAAGGTGGTGGTGGTGAGCCCCTATGACCACTTGGAATCTGCTCAGTGACTGTTTCGTTTGGCGGCCACACATTCAGGGCGGAGTTTGCAGTATTGCCGCGGTCAACTCACGATGTTATTTTAGGTCTGAACTTCTTGAAGTGGTGCGGTGCCACAGTTTACTGTCGTAACGGGGAGATATATGTGGACAGGGCCGCCCTATCTGACATTGTTGAGTATTCTTGTCGCGATACTACCCGCGCACTCTGCGTGTTGAGCGACACCATCATGCCGGTGCAGTCAGCCGCATTCGTGTCAGTCCTTTGGACGGGTACTGATCTGGATAAATTTGAAGGTTTTCTGGAGCCGATTACCCTAAACTGTGCAAAGAAAAATGTATTGGTGCCTCGATCTGTTGTTACGGTAATCACTGGACAACCTCTTTGTGGGCTATCAACTCTTCGGCCAAACCCACTGTACTACCACGGGGGCTGAAACTCGCCGAATTGATCGAATATGTTTCAACTTCAGTAGCAGCTTTGTCCGAAGCCATAAATCCGTCCACTGATCCTTGCCCGGTGGACCCTACCAAATTGTAAAGGATAATCGACGATTCCCTTGAACCGGAAAAACGCCGTGTGTTGGTTACCGTGCTTGCACGATACTCATGCGTATTTGACTTCGGGCGAACACATCGATGCTCGTCAATACCGCCCACACGGACCCACCATTCAATCCATACTGGGGAAGCCCGGCCCATAGGGCAGAAGCCGTATCGCGTTTCACCATTCAAGCGCAGGATTATCAATGAACAAGTGCGAGACATGTTGCAGAATGGCTTAATTCGAGGGTATTCAAGTCCCTAGGCAGCGCCGGTGATATTGGCCAGAAAGAAAGACGGGTCATGGCGCTTCTGCGTTGACTATCGGCGCCTCAATGAAATTACTATAAAAGACGTCTACCCACTTCCCCGCATAGATGATGCAATAGATTGTCTTCATTCGACTTCGTACTTCTCTTCAGTTCACTTTCGATCATGCTAATGGCAAATTCCCATGAACCCCGACCATTAAGAAAACTAAAACAGCGTTTATCACACCTGATGGACTATTTGAATTTAATCTTATGCCGTTTGGACTCTGTAACTTACCTGCCACGTTTGAGCGTTTCATGGATACGGAACTTCGAAGCCTCAAGTAGGAAGTGTGCATGTGCTACCTTGATGATATTGTCATTTTTGGTCGCACATTTCGTGAACATAACACGCGCTTGTCCACTGTTTTGGACTGCTTAGAAAAGGCTGGTTTCATCTTGAACTAAAAAAATGTCGATACGCAGAGCGGCAAACTCTTGTCTTAGGCCTCGTTGTCGACATACAAAGCGTCATACCGGATCCACAGAAGATAGGAGCCGTTAGCTGGTTTAAAGAACCCACCTCAGCGAAGGAACTTCGCATCTTCTTGGGAATTTGCTCCTATTTTCGTCCTTTTATCCCTGGCTTTGCTGACCTAGCCCATCCTCTGACATGTCTTTTGCGGAAAAACGTTCCATTCAAATGAAGTACCGACTGCGGCATCGCTTTTCGTCACTTAAAACATCTTCTGACGTCCGGCCCGATTCTCCGCCATTTTGATCTTCTTACGCCTACTGAAGGGCACAGCGATGCCAGTGGGGTTGGAGTGGGGGCCGTGCCTGTTCAGCGCCACAGTGACGGTGAGCATGTTATTGCTTACGCCAGCTGCACTCTCAGCAATACGGAGCTGAATTATACTGTCACGGAGCAACGGTGTATGGCAGTAATTTTTGCCACAAAGCGATTTCTCTCCTATCTCTATGGGCATCCTTCTACCATCGTCACAGACCACCACTCACTCTGCTGGCTCGTCACCCTTCGTGATCCCTGTGTGCAGCTGGCACGCTGGGCTCTCCGTCTGCAGGAGTATGATTTCACCGAATCATAAAATAAGCGGCCGCAAGCATGCCGACGTTAACTGCCTCTCCCGGCTGCCAGTAGCCGCTGACGAAGACACATTTGACCAGTATCTCGCCTCCATATCGACATCTTTCCCTGAGCCGGCTATTTTCAAAAGGGAGCAGTGCAAAGACAAAAGTTTGGATTCGCTTTTCGCTTTAGCCGGTTAATCGAATCAGCCGTTTCTGCGCCCGAAACGAACTACTTTACAAGAAGAACTATTCGGCTGTGGGATCTCGTCTCCTCCTGGTTGTTCCACAAAGCCTCTGTAGCGCAGTCCTAAGTTTTGTGCATGACGATGTCACGTCCGGCCACATGGGGCTCGCGCGCACTCTTCACCGCGCTCAACAACGGTTTTACTGGCCGAACATGCGCAAGACTATTGAGCGCTACGTCGCCACTTGTACCCACTTCCAACGTTACAAAAATCCGACAACTGCTCAAGCAGGGCGACTCCAACCTGTTGACCCGCCAAGTCGTCCTTTGCAACAAGTTGGGATTGACTTGTTAGGAGCTATCCGCCACTCATCTAATGGAAATCGCTGGATCAATGTATGCGTGAATTACCTCTCTCGCTATGCTGAGACGGCTGCTCTACCGTCTGCCACTGCTACGGATATCGCCCGCTTTCTGCTTCGTTACATTTTGCTACGCCATGGACCACCCCAAGTCATTATCAGTGACTGTGGACGTCAGTTTACTGCAACCGTCGTTGAAGAGTTGCTTCGCCTTTGTTCCGTAGAATTTCGCCATTCTACGCCGTAGCACCCTTAAACAAATTGACCGACCGAACGTACCAGCCGTACGTTAGCGAGCATGCTATCTGTGTATGCCGTCTCTGACCACAAGAACTGGGACGATGTGCTCCCATTTATCACACAGCACACAATACTGGGAAGCACGAAACAAACGGATACGGCCTCTTCTTCTTCCTTTATGCCCACCAACCCGGTAGCTGTCTCGATACCATTTTCATTTCTTCAAGCATAACGGCCCTTGTTTAGCTAGGACGCTCTGTCTTGCCGAAGAAGAACGTCGGCTTGCCCGCTTACGAATCCAGGCCTCCCAGCAGCGCTCTATGCAGGTTTATGACAGTCGTCGGCGTGATGTAACATACGCACCCGGTGATGTAGTGTGGCTTTGGACACCCTGCGTAAGCGTGGCTTGTGTAAGAAGCTTCTTGCCCATTACGTGGGTCCATTTGTTGTACTACAACGTCTCAGCGATGTAACATACGTTGTCTCGCGACTAACTTCAACTGGCCGACAGAGCAAACGAGCGCAAGTAGCCCATGTTGCCCGGCTCAAACGTTGTGAAGACAGCTCTACAAGCTGACTCAACCTGGGAGCTTTGTCTGCGACGGGGGAAATGTTACGGACACCTTAAGTGCCGTGTACTCGCCGATGCGTTTATGACATTTCAAATGTCAACCATCTGAGCAAGCTGAACGGAAGAAGAGGAGAACGAGATTGCGCATTGCCTTTTCAAGAACCGCTCTACCATCTACGCTCGTCCTACACCTTCCAACCTCACTGTAAATAAATCCATCTCGTAACAATGTATATATATATATATATATATATATATATATATATATATATATATATATATATATATATAGGGTTTGGAAATGAGGGGCTAGTTAGGAAATACAGAAAGAAATGCCGGCAGTCTACAACGCCAAAGAAGGCATAGGGGAATGGTTAGACTATTTTTTACCGTTAGTGACGTTACATTATTTTTTTTATTAATTACGCGAGAAAGAAAGAAAGAAAAACACGCGCCCAGAGTGGGGACCGAACCCACGCCTTTCGATTAGATCTCGAATGCCTTACCAATTCGGCCTTACGAATCTCGAATGCCTTACAAATTGGTAAGGCATTCGAGATCTAATCAAAAGGCGTGGGTTCGGTCCCCACTCTGGCGCGTGTTTTTCTTTCTTTCTCACGTAATTAATAAAAAAAATAATGTAACGTCACTAACGGTAAAAAATAGTCTAACCATTCCCCTATGCCTTCTTTGGCGTTGTAGACTGCCGGCATTTCTTTCTGTATATATATATATATATATATATATATATATATATATATATATATATATATGACATTTCAACAGTCAACCATCTGAGTAAGCTGAACGGAAGAAGAGGAGAACAAGATTGCGCATCGCCTTTTCCCGAACCGCTCTACCGTTGAAATGTCCTAAACGCATCGGCGAGTGCCCTCCCATCTACGCTCGTCCTACACCTTTCAACCTCACTGTAAATAAATCCATCTCGCAACAACGTATATATATATATATATATATATATATGGGGAGCAGTAAAACTTTGAAGATGGTAGAGAACACAAGAGAAGAAAAACTTCAAACAAGGTAAAAGCACGATTGTGGCCTACATTTCAGCAAAGAGAACTTGCTTTCCTCAGGGCAATCTCTCGCCTGGCAGGCACGGTTTATATAGGGGTAGGACCCCAGGTAAAAGGCGAGAAGGAAAGTTGGAAGGGAAATTGAGCAAGCTGATTGGTTAGGGAGTATATCGGGGGAGATGTTGAGGGGGAAAGAAGGTTGTATAGTTTGAGCTGCGAGGTAGGTCACAGGAAAGTCAGGCGGAGGGGGGGGGGGGGGGGTTTAATTCCGGGATTTTGTGGAGAGAACAGATGAGAGGGTGTTTCTTGACGCGCTGCAGGTGCATGCGGAAAGGTTCCCAGAACCGCTGGAAGCAGGCCAGGGGGTGAGAGTTGGGTCCTTATCAGAAACTATCTGCAAGCCTCAGGACAAAAGAAAAAGTAGAGAAGGGGGGGGGGAATGACCAGGTATGGAAAAAAAGAAAAATAAAGAGAAAAAAAAAGAGAAAAAAAGAAAAAAACAGGGAGGCAAAGTACACAAACCCACACCCAAAAGAAACACGATAACCCGACTGTTGAAAAGGCACGTGTCGCCTAGGGCGACTTCACTGGAAGAGGCTTGTCCTGAAACTCAAAAACGAAAAGATAAAGTTAGACTGACGTCAGGGCCACAAGACAAAGCGAAGAAAAAAAATAATAGAGATAAAAGTAAATAAATAAGAGAAATAACAGTGTGAATGAATACGAGTTACACAAAGATCTCACTGAATTTTCTCGGAGAATGAGACTAAGCGAGTTTTTTTCGGAGAAGCAGGACCAACCTGACATTAACGAACGCACCCTCCACCCTCCTAGCACTTGGACTCCAGATGTAGATCAATCTCCAGAATTGGATCTGTACTTAAAATCAGTATCAAGAGAAATATTGGCAACAACTAAGCGATCAAACAAGCGCAAGAACCTAACTCCGTCGGAAGAAGTTACCCTGAATTGCCTATCAGCCAGAACCGACATAGTCATAAAGCCAGCCGACAAAGGTGGCAGTGTAGTGGTTTTACCTATGGGAAAATACAAAGATGAAGCTTATAGGCAGCTCAATAACCCTTGCCACTACAAGCCCTTAGATAACGATCCGAGCCAGGAATACAGCCTAAAAATCCTTCAGAGCCTCACAGATCTACGATCTAGAGAATTAATAACGACTACTGACTTAAATTTTATGAAACCGAATAATAAGCATGCAGGACATTTTTACCTCATCCCAAAAGTCCATAAAGTCCCCGTAGAATTATTGTTCACTGCCGACATTCCTGGCGGACCCATAGTTTCGAATAACAATATCCCAACCGAAGCACTATCTCTGTTTCTGAATCATCACCTATCCGACATTCCGGCTCTTCTCCCTTCATTCGTTCAGGACACCCCCCACTTCCTCCGCATAATAGAAGAGATAAATATGGGCGGGCGCCTACCCGGTGGAACCCTCCTTGTTACTCTTGACGTTGATGCATTGTATACAAACATTCCGTTCGCCGAAGGAATTGAAGCGATTTCAAAATCTCTATCAGTGAACCCGCACCAACATGCACCAGAAGTGTACATAACTTTGTTAAAACTAGTTCTAACTCTCAATTATTTTGAATTTGACTCTTCTTACTTTTTGCAAGTTTTTGGAACTAGCATGGGTACTCCATTCGCACGGACCTATGCCAACATTTTCATGGGCAACTTGAAGCTACCCTATTAAGCTCTTTTCCGCATAAACCTCATGTTAACCTCCGCTACATAGACGACATCTTCATGATTTGGGAACACGGTCGCGCGACTCTAGAAACGTTTATATCCCATCTCAATTCTTCGCATCCGACTAATAAATTCTCCTGCCAGTATTCTGAAAAAAGATGTGAACTTCCTAGATACTACCGTCATTCTAGACAACGGTAAACTTAAAACCACGCTTTTTAGAAAGCCAACAGACAGGCAGCAGTACCTAGATTATAAAAGCCATCACCCCAGACACTGCAAGCAAGGGATCTTTGTAGGACAAGCCACCAGGCTTAGAAGAGTATGCAGTGATGACAGTGACTACGTAGAGCACCTAGACGAACTCAAGGCCACCCTTATGAACAGAAACAACCCCAAAAGCTCGCTCGATCAGGCGTACCAACGTGTGTCTAATCTCAAAAGGGATGACGTTCTCAACAAACAGCGGCAAAACGAAAGCGCCAGACCACCTGCCCTAATAACTAAATTTTCAAACGCCCTCCCAAACGTAAACAATATACTGCGGAAGTACTACCCCATTTTAGCCAGTAACGACCGACTTAAAAAAGACTTTCCCGGAAGCACCAAGGGTTACCTACCGGAGAAACAGGAATCTAAAAGATATCGTAGTGCATGCTAAAACAGGGCCTTCAAAGCAACCAGTCATAGCCAGCTGCTCCCGCCCCAGATGCAAGACTTGTAGACACCTGCAAACAGACTGCGTTGTAAAAAGCACAGCCAGTAATGATGTCCACAAGATTAATTCAAGTTTTACGTGCACTACATCCAACATTGTGTATATGTTGGAATGCTCAATGTGCCACAAACAGTATATAGGCGAAACGAGTCAACCTATGAGCCTACGGCTTAATTGTCACCGGGCAGATACTCTTAGCAAATCCTCCATAGCTGTAGCGCAGCATTTCAACCAAACAGGCCACAATTTTGATGACCTTAAGTTATATATACTTCAGTCAAATTTTAAGTCTCCTAGGGACAGGAAATACCGAGAATCCTACTTAATTCACAAATTCAACTCCATGGAACCTGCTGGAATTAATGCGTCTAAGGGCAACTTGGAATCCTTGCGATATTCACCGGGAATACAGCATTAGGCATTTTCGTGCATATACCTCATCCAAAGACTATGACCGTTCACTCTGCTCTGTACCTGGTCACCTGATTCCTTTTGTTTTGATTCTTTCGCTTCCAGCTAATACGCGCCCGCATCCCCAACCTTTGCTTATCGAATTTCATTTTATTTCTCTTATTTTTTTCCTCGCTTTGTCTTGTGGCCCTGACGTCAGTCTAACTTTCTCTTTTCGTTTTTGAGTTTCAGGACAAGCCTCTTCCAGTGAAGTCGCCCTAGGCGACACGTGCCTTTTCAACAGTGGGGTTATCGCTGTTTCTTTTGGGTGTGGGTTTGTGTACTTTGCCTCCCTGTTTTTTTTCTTTCTTTTTCTTTTTTTCTCTTTCTTTTTCTTTTTTCCCATCCCTGGTCATTTCCCCCCCCCCCCCTTCTCTACTTTTTCTTTTGTCCTGAGGCTTGCAGACAGTTTCTGATAAGGACCCAACTCTCACCCCCTGGCCTGCTTCCAGTGGTTCTGGGAACCTTTCCGCATGCACCTGCAGCGCGTCAACAAACACCCTCTCATCTGTTCTCTCCACAAAATCCCGGAATTAAACCCCCCCCTCCGCCTGACTTTCCCGTGACCTACCTCGCAGCTCAAACTATACAACCTTCTTTCCCCCTCAACATCCCCCGGATATACTCGCTAACCAATCAGCTTGCTCAATTTCCCTTCCATCTTTCCTTCTCGCCTTTTACCTGGGGTCCTACCCCTATATAAACCGTGCCTGCCAGGCGAGAGATTGCCCTGAGGAAAGCAAGTTCTCTTTGCTGAAACGTAGGCCACACTCGTGCTTTTACCTTGTTCGAAGTTTCTCTTCTCTTCTATATATATATATATATATATATATATATATATATATATATAGATATATATATATATATATAGATTTCGATGAGTTTTGCAACGGGCCAGAAGAAACGGTCAGGTAAAAGATAAGAACAACTTTGCGGTTAACTTGTTTATTATAAATTAGTCCGACAGTTTCGGAAGTGGAACTATACACATATACAAATAAGGGTTGGTAGTCAAGGAAACCTCGGAAAGCAGAGGGGAGAATGTGGTAGCTCATTGAAACAGATAAAGGATTTGGAAAGATAGAAAGAAAGTGGAGAAAAAATGCCGGCCGCGTGGGATCCGAACCCACGACCTCCAGAATTTCGGTCTGGTGCGATGACCACTACGCTACCGGCGGGGCTATTTTCCCCTCCACTTTCTGGGGTATTTATGTCAATGTATTTTCTTCCTGTGCTTGGCGGTGGTAGCCAGCGCCACTCCGACTTCTCGGGGTGAATGGGACCCTCTTTTTAATTGCCGGGCCGTGACTCGAGTGTCTACGACATGTCGAGAGTGGTCGACCAGCGTTGAACCCTCTTAGGCTCCCTATGGCACCAAGACTGCCAGAACAGAGGCCCTCGCTATGCATGTACCGAATCAGAATAGAAAATGAGGGGCTCGTAGAAATAACACAGAAATAAGGGTTGGCAGTCAAGAAAACCTCGGAAAGCAAAGGGGAGGATGTGATAGGTTATTGAAACCGATAAAGGATTTGGAAATATAGAAAGTGCATAAAAAATGCCCGCTGGGTGGGATCCGAACCCCCGACCTCCGGAATACCGGTCTGGTGCGATGACCACTACGCTACTGGCGAGGCTATTTTCCCCTCCACTTTCTGGGGTATTTATGACACTGTATTTTCTTCCTCTGCTTGGCGGTGGTAGCCAGCGCCACTCCAAATATATATATATATATAATATATACATATATAAATCTAGAGAAAGATAAACTCACAAAGCGCGCAGAAATAGTATAAGTAAAGAGTCGGATACACAGCAAGAACAATAACAAACAATGTTTACTTACGTAGCGGCAACGGGACTTGCCTTCATCAGAGTAAAGTTACATGATATATATATATATATATATATATATACATCTATACCTATAAAAAGAAGTGCCCGACTGACTGACTGAATGACTCATCAACGCCCAGACAAAACTGTTAGATCTAGAGACTTGAAATTTCGCGAGTTTATTTGCGTCATTGAGTAGGTGCTCACTAATCCGGGTTTTTCAGAAATTGCACTCCTAACCGCGGAAAAGGGTGAACCGCGAATTTGTGATTTTCTCGGTCACCCATTCACATAGCGAAGCGCTTTTTGCCGATATATGTAGCCCTTAAGAATATCTAAAAAGCAGATTTTGGATTTCGCCCTAACCTACACTAGCCAACTGATTCCGCATTACGGAAATAAAGTGGTGTTCCTAAAGATTCTCAAATAAATCTTTCAACGAATCAGTTATCCAACTGATTTTTGCTAACATATGTTACTCATACAAATGCACAGAACCATTTTTAAGGATTTCGCCCTGCGACGCCGCTAAAAGGGCCAAATTGTTTTTTACAAATGACACGGCTGACGAGCCGAAAAGTCCTAACAGGTTATGTTCACGTCTAGCCAAACTGCTCTTTCAAACGGCTACGGATTATAAGGGCACATTTCTGAAAATTTAAAAAATTCCACCGCGGGGAGAGTAAAAGCGGTAAAAAAGTTTTTTAGACATTAAGTGTTTTACCGCCCGCCATTTGAGATATCGAACTGGTTTTTGTTGAGATAGGCAACTTACTCAGGTACGTAAACACTGTTCTACAACATTTTTCAATGACACCCTACCAATAGAGGCAAGCAGGATTTCGGGAAAACACCCTGTTTTTACACATTCTTAAATAACCACACGACCAGTTGATATCTCCCATTCGTTTTTTCTTGAAAATGCTGCCCATTTAATTGCCCGAAACCGAATTTCAGGATTTGGTCCTAACATGCGTATAAGAAGGCCAGCGAGATTTCTAAATCTGCATCCCTTTGGACCTAAAATTCAGTTGAGTTTTCCCGCGTTCGCTTTGCGGTCGCCATCTGTTGACAACTTCGGCAACTACCCGTGTCCCGTAGGTGCCGGTGTCATATATCATAAATGTAAAAGAGAAGATGTACCAGTAAAAAGCGCAAAGGTTAGACCTCGGAATCTCTTGGCACATCCTGCAACCCCGCGCCTCCCGCAGGGAGCCCATGTTACTTATGATAAAACTGTACCGATGAGCATCGTTCATATCTTCTGACATAGCACTTCCTTCGAGGAAGAATACCCTCACGCAACCGGCCTCCATCGTGTGTTCCAGCGCCATCTCCTGCCGAATTCAGGATGGGTTTACAACCTGGCACTCTTCCTGGCACCCACCCATGAGCTGTGGAAGAACCTGGTGACTAACAGCGATCTGGAAGTCCAGACAATACTTCCTCCAGAGCGATGGCTGCCCGCTCATCACATGGAGTTCTGAAATTTGGAACCACTCCAACTTCGCCGGCTCAATAAAACTTTTTTCACTCACTCACTCAGTCACTCGAGCGCGCCATCTTGGTGCAATTTGTTTAGCGAGAGTTGGAGTAAAACACGAGTGCCAGTCGTTTCATATTACCACGATGCGCCTGCAGTTGGAGCCCATGTACTGACACAGGCAGACGCTCCCGAGTGTACCACTTCCCAGTGAAGTAGCCTAATATGACGACTAACAAATAAACAAACTTGTGTTATACCCATTTCTGTCGTTAATATAATGTCTGTCCTTAATAAATATATATGTATATATATATATATATATATATATATATATATATATATATATATATATATATATATATATATATATATATATATATATATATATATATATATATATATATATATATATATATATATATATATATGAGAGAGAGAGAATGGTTTAATGATACTGACGAGGTTTGTCCAGCAAAGGGCCTGACATGCTACGTCAGGTGAAAAATGAAACGATTGAGAAAAAAAAAAAAGGAAAAATCAGATAAAGAAAAAGTATGGTGACAATTGGAGTCGCAAGCAAGTTCAGGAGTTTGGTAATAAAAGAAAAATGTTGAAGTATACTCGAGGAAATGTTCGCTTCAAGATGACAGAGTTCTGAGTTCACGGAGTGGTCTCACGGGAACGCGGCACATTCAGCGTTACCATCGCAGCCATGATGAAGAGATACACACGCGAAATGTTCACTTTGACATACCACAGAGGTTAAGAGTTTTAAGATGAGGAACGTGGTTCTATATCACACGTATCGCCGATGTTCACTACTGTTAAAGAGTGTTGACGAGACCTGAACTACGGAGGAAGCTGAGAAAGGCTTTCGTCACACGTGTGGCCACTTTAGCAGATGACCAGGGGCCAAGCACATCATGCAGCGTAAGACGTGATGTGGGTAGTTTGCCCAGAGTCACTGTCAAGGAGAGTGGCGTCTTATGTTGGGCGGCAGGTACAGCTTTCCATATGGGCTGCTCCATTACGCCGCTACGCACCACTCTACTCCCTTGACCCAGAATGTACTTTCCAGTTACCGCCTGGTCTCAACAAGCACGACGCAGCTGTAATACACCGCATACGTTTGAATGTCGCCTACACACGCCTTTTCCGTTTTAAGCTTCAGCAGACCAGCTCACCCTTGTGCGAAGACTGCCACTGCCCAGAAGACGTCCACCATGTCATCTGTGTGTGTAGACGATATATATATATATATATATATATATATATATATATATATATATATATTTATATATATTTATATATATGTGTATATATATATATGCAGTTCCAGCTGGAATACCTATAGCAATTCGAGTTCAGTTTCCGATTTGGGTTGAGTGGTCGTGTTTGTCCCTCCTCCATGGTAGTACGGAATAGCACACTGCCCACCACGATGGGAGAGGGTGCACCGCACACGAGAACACTGAGACTGTAAGTCACAGTACAGCATATATGCTTCCCTGCTAATGGGCTCCATAACTTAAGAGTAACTGTTGTCTCCAACGTATCCCAAACAGTCAATAAACACGCTCTTCCTTTCGGAATTCACATGGGTTACGAGTGTTGCTTTTGGTACACCAAGCAGTGGATGTCGACGACGTCGTCGTGGGTGACGTTAGGGAGTCTTCAGAGGCACTCGATCTACGAGAATTTCACCCTGCACTCTCACGTGGTGCTGACTAGATATTGGCACTCGCATTACCCGAACGTCAATACAGCGGACGCGGCCAAGTTATTTCATTGAATTTTCTTTGCGCTTTTAACGTACACTGGAAACGCTTCGTTTTAAGACGCTATGTCACTGATGAGTTAAATATAGCCTGAATATTAAGACATAAAAGTATACGGTTACTCCTACTGCGTTTATTCCTACGCCGACACTTGTGTTGGTCACCATCTCGATCTCTAAAGAACTCACTGTTCATTTACCACTATCAAAAAAAAGAAAAAATCGTCAAGGGTACTAAACCACTTCTTATGAATTCTTAATGCGTAAGCAGTAATGGCGAACTTAAACGCCACCGAATACTACTTTGAGTCCGCATTTTGTGGCCATCACAAACCACTGACAAAGTGATAATTGACCTTCAGCTCTGACGTCAGTGGTCATAGTCACTGGCCAAACCTGTGAGAGGCTATGTGGGTGGCTTCCTTGGTGTCACAGCAAAGCGGGCCTACATTCAGTAGTTACGTATTCAGCCTTCGCCTTACCGTTAAGCCTAGCGATGGGCCAAGAAACATCAAACTCACTACACGTCGAGCTGGGCATAAAGAATAAAGTATAAATGGCCAAGTTTGTTATGTCGAAGGCCACAACGCATTACCTAGCTCCTCCTTGGAATTGAACACAGGCCACAATGCGTTAGCTAGGTTCCCCGTGAAGCCACAGTGGCATCTGGGATGCAGGCTAGAATTGCATCGCAGGTGGCTTTGGTTCAATTCCCATCCAGTTGCAGATATTTCAGGTTATTTCTTCAACTAAAATTTACTGACTTTTGTCTTTGCGCAGTTGACCTTTTACAAGCTGTTTTGCTGCTACATATGTGTGACGGTGGCTTCACTACTTAGTCGGTCAATATTGCTTTTGTCTTGAAATCAAGAACACGAAGAATGAACAAGCAGCGGAACAATGTCGTTGTTTTTACTGCCTCTACTTGAATCACGCTGGCTGCTCGCAACCTTCTCATAGTACTTATACGGACAAGAAATCGGCTTTCTTGTCCGCAGTGAGTCTAAAGGCTACAGGCAACACTGTGACCATTTTTATGGGGTTAATCAGCGTGAGACGTGAGGCGTTGCTGAAGTTTTGCGCTGCGACATGTGTTTGGATAGAAGTCATCGCTACACCAAGCAGTCGCACATCATAAAGAAAAATGTTGGGGCCGCGACATTTTGCATGGTAAATTTCAAAACACCAAACAAACCAGATATGCAATGGCTCCCCACCAAAGTGGCGAGCCATTGCATATGGGAGGGATAGTCAGCATTTTTTTAACATAATTAATTTTACAAGCTCATGGCCTGGCATCGGGCCCGGGCGTATTCACAGCGACCTGGAAACTTGCGAATTCCAAGAAGCCTGAGATACATAAGTGGCATTATGGACCATGAGTACCTTACTCTATCGCTAGCAGTAGGGGTACCTTCAATATGTTTCAAACAATGCCTAAGCCGCTAAACCACTGCCCGGATCAGTGCATTCTATCAGCACAGAATATGAAAAACAAATGGACCACTCAATTACACGTCAGCGACTTCAATGTGAGAGCTGCGTGAACCACTGCATGCCTATTACTACACAGCCTTCTTTGTCGAATAAGTGCATAACGCTATGCGCACAACGACACCGCAGATGTGATTGCCCTGAGAATAAAGCGTCGTGCGTAGCCAACTTTAACCGACATAGTTTACCCGAGCCATTGCGTTACCAATATGTACAGACAGCAGAAAAATGCCCCACGTGTATAACGGGAGCACCGTGTGTCCCTTCTCACATTGGCTAGCAGCTTCTCGGACTCTTTTACCACAAAGAAAATTTCCACCGATTTCATGTGTAGACTTCGATCGGACGGAACAATTTCTAAAAAAAAAAAAATACTTACCCTCTTGCAGCAGCGACTATTTTAAATTAAGGAGGTGTGTTCGACGCACAAGTTCAAATTTTATATTTCCGTTGTTTGTCCCCGATGAAAACACACGATCCGTGCGGGGGAGAGGGGGACAGGCTGCAGTAGGTATTCTCACTCCTTCGCTTTACTGAACTCCCACTAGGTGGAGCAGCACGTCTGCTTCAATATTGGTCCCTTGTTGCTCTCAGTATGTGCAGGTGACCGCGTTAAGCACCTGTGGCACCCCATTTAAGCTCGACGTTCTTTCTCCAACAACGTTTCAGCCATAGGCTGTAGAAGGTAAAGCTGTTTTTTTTCGTCGTCCTTGTTTCGAGGCGAAGCCGCCGCCTGCTGTTGGCCTGATATTTATTATATTTTTTCAGCAACAAGCACCACATGCATTGCATCGCGTTTTGTAGTGCTGACACCGGAAATATCTTTCCGCCGTGGTGTTGAAACTAGCGGTGTGAGTCCTAAATTGTGTATAGGGACAGCAATGAGACATTTGTGAGCGTACTTTTCCTCACTTGCGCACAGCTGGAGTGGTACATCTAAAAAAGTCGCAATAATTTTGCAGCGTATTTGCACCGGCAAAACAGGAATGGCCGCGTACAGCACCACAGTACGTGGGCACCAATGAGCCCTAGAATAGGCGAAACAAGATGTGCTACAGGCTCAACCACAAAACCTTCACATTCTTTTTTAAACAGACACTGTTTTATCACGCTTCACATAATGACGCAAGCAACCCACTGTAGCGAAGCGAAAGCATGACAGAAGCTGGGTAAGAAAATCCAAAATATTGTAAAAATGTATGTCAGGCTTAAAATCTGTAAAATTTAAAACCACAATCTCCAACAAAACTTGCTGCGTTGCAGCCGGGCGGATAGCATGAACCATAGCGCTCGTGACGCGGCCTATTTACAAAGAAGGTGTAACCCATTTACTGTCTATCTTTGACAGCGGTTCCGGTGTCCAAATGCTTCCGATACGTCGATGACTTTTACTGTGCCGTGCGGTCAATAGGAGGATTGACGACACTTTTGGACGTACCTTGGAACTGTTCCACGCTCCTCACTGTGTCCTCTTGTTTACATTGGAACTTCCTGTCAACGACTGCTTGCAATTTGTGGATCTTAGCCCAAAAAAATGCGCGGAGCACAATTGCTGGTGTTATCGCACGCGGTCCGAACAGGGCTTACCTATTGATTCCGCCGATACAGAGGTTATCAAGCGTTGAATTGCGTATTGATGCATTTGAAAAGCGGTCACAAAATCTTGCCGCCATCGTATTTCGGAAATCCTGAGTCTTCACGCCCACCGGCTAAAGAAAAGTGGGTCCGTGACTCCACGTTAGCCTCAGTGGAGTAAAATATTTAGACAGAATAGCGGAAGAAAAAGGTGTCGGGCAAACATGGAACAGCGAAAGAAGGCAGCCTACCGGCCTTCTTAAGTATGTTCACTGCGTTTGCCACACATTAAAAAAGGTCGGTAAGAAAAAAAGGCGGGAAGCTCACACTAACGCAAAGAATTGAAGGTAATGAACCGGTACGCAATCTTCGTGATCATCACAGCGGCAGAAGTCCACTAGTGCAGCCCAATTGCTTCTTCTTCGCTACGACAGCGACCTCTACTCCATTGCAGCAGTAACGAAATTCGAGCTAGTTCGTATGGTTGCATTCTTCTCACAGCGCTACAACGGCGTGGACAAAGAATGAAAGGCAAACACAGGCGCTGGCTCTACCTATAATTTATCCAAAGCAAAACAACACTTATATACACATACATCGGGTCATGTGCAATTACTGTGTGCATCGATAAAAATATCTCCAAGATTTTCGTTCGCCCTTTCCCACTCACAACCCTGACACCAGCAAAGCAACTTCCTTATCGGAGAGGGATAAAGATGGGTGGTTTATGTAGTCCCGCCCGCCCATCCTCAATCGGTCAAGGTGAAAATCTCTTACATTAAACCTAAAACGGACATGGACGGAAAACCTCCTTGTAGTTACATGGCATGCGAAAAAGCTTTCAAAGTTTCTACATCACCTCTGCAATCTGAGAAGGTTAGGACTACGAGGATGAAAATGATTGTAATACCCTACGTTCATGTGCTTTCACATTGTACGAAGAAGATAGGCAGAAAGTATAATAGGAATGCCTTTTTTTTTCGCAAAACGTAAACGAAGCCGCGTTTGTCCCACGTTTTAGCGCATGTACAAGAAAAAGCAATCTGAAACCTCCGCACGTAAATGTGATATAATTCGTACTGCCTGATTTGTTGAATGTTATAAGAAAGGGGTAGTGTATCAGATACCCTTGAATTGTGATCGCGTGCACGTGGGGCAGCCGGAGTGGTGTGCAAATACCAGATTCAGAGAGCATATTTCATTATTCAGAAGTAGGCCGGATAGCCACTTGTCCGTTCATTGCTAAAAATACCACTGTACCCCGTCCTTCAATGACACAACGATACTGTACGAACACAGCAATCAAGCAACAACAGAAATGATGGGAGCTTTCCACATTAAGCGATTGGGAGGGGACTGAATAAGCCACCCATACTTATCCCTCTCTGATAAGGAAGTTGGTTTGCTAATGTCAGGGTTCTGAGTGGGAAAGGGCGAACGAAAAAGCTGACAGCTGTTTTTATCGATGCACGCAGACATTGCACTTGACCAGATGTATCTGTATACAAGCGTTGTTTTCCTTTGAATAATTTTAGTTGATAGTCAGCGCCTGCGTTTGTCTTTCTGTCTTTGTCCACGTCAATACACCGCTTTGAGAACAATGCTTTACTCTATATCTGTTGCTGTAACAGCGAAGAATAACCAAATCGGCTGCAATCGTGGACGACGCGGCGAAGGGGCGTTCTTCATGATGGTTGGGTTTTTATGGCGCAAGGCCGACTAAGGGCAAAGAGCACCAGAGAAAAGGTTATTTAATGAAGTGAAGTGGTTACCACAGAAAGGGTAGGTAAAAAACGTGTAAACCGAACATAGTAAAATCAATTAAAAATAATGGTGATGGCTGGTGTATAGGGCCAGATTTGAATATGCGTGGTATTAAATGAGGTTTAAAAAATTAACGTCTGACAAATACTCAAACACACGTTTCCCAGAAACAATGGCATCGTCACCTAGAAACAGCGATGGATGTAGTGGGATATGTTGTCTGTAGAGTTCTCTGAAGTGTTTGTGTCGTGTTGTGTGAAGTGCCTTGCATGTGATTAGTATGTGTACTACGGATAGCGCCTCTCCGCACCTGCTGCACAGAGGTCTGGGAGATGCAGTGAGAAGGTGCGAGTGCGTTGTATGAGTGTGCCCTATCCGTAATCTGGCCAAGGCGACTTCACTGTATCTATTGCGTGTGTCGGTGGTGTATGGTCCCAATTGTGGTTTTATTACGTGTAACTTGTTGTCTGTCTGTTCACTCCAGTGTGTTTGCCATGTTTTGCGAAGTTGTTGTCTGATGTGTGGTTTCACGTCGGTGTAGGGTAATGTGGTTATGTCTACTGCATTCGATAGTGTAGCAGCAGCGGCCATTCGATCCGCTGCTTCGTTCCCGACTATACCACAGTGGCCAGGGCCCCAGCAAAGGACTAGTTCAAAGTTGTGGACATACACAGACATAATACCCTTGACTATTATATTTACAACGTGATTTTGTGAAGACTTTGTTGACGACAACGCCCGCACAACACTGAGAGAATCTTTATATATCCCTTTCCTGCCCAGCAAAAAGATTTTAGAAAAAATGGCGACAAGTAATTAAATTTTGTGTATTTACCCCTTCCTAATGGTGCTTCGACGAGTGAAAATGGAAATCTCAGAGTATTTCGCACAGAAAACTAACCCACACATATGTGTGGGCGGGGCTTCTATTCGTATGATCTGCGCGTAGTAAGAATACCTTAAAAACGGCATCAGGCGCGGAAAAACTGCATTTTTACGTATTATTTATACGTTTTATATTGTTTTCAGCATTACTTCTATTATAGATAGCATTTTGTGAAAATACATAATAATGAAGTTTTAAGCAATGTAATTAATAATGATAATTAATATTATTATCACAACTAATTACGGAACTAGTTCAAAGTTAAACCGCAAGAAAACATTACCAACGAGCCAGCACGAAACCGCGAATAATTGAGACACCATTGAAGCAAGAAAAATTATTTATCGCTAGCGCTGCAGTGCACGAGCCCGCCACACTGTACCGCCAAGCAAAATTTTCGTTACGACGAAAGCCCAGCCCACACATGTGTGTGGGTGCATTTTTCAAGCGTGATGACGGAACGCATAGGAAGGGAACGGGTGTATTTTTTAGCCGATCGTGTTTTTTCAAGTCCTGCAAGTCGTGTCTTGCGCTTGTTATTCAGATAATACGAGAATAGCAAAAAGAAATATCAGTTTTCATCTTGAAGGCGGCTAGCGTGATCGCGCCGGCTTCGGCGCCGTTACTAATTCGCGGTTTCGCGCCCCCTGGTGGCGAAATGAGTGAACTACCGAAACCAATAAAGTCTCGGAAGCGTTCGCACGACTACCCAGGGCTGTGAAACCGAAACCGAAACAGGTGCCACTTTGTAAACGAATTTGTTTACCCACACGTTTGTGTGGGCTGGGCCGTAAAGGGATATAATGTATTGAGGGATGTGGCTTTGAAGGATATGATTAACAACCAGAAGTATACCATAAGCCTCTGCCGTAAAGATACTTGTATTACTGTTAAGAGTTCTAGTGACACTAAGGCCGGGCCCATGCGCCGCGCAGGACACCGAGGTGGAAGTTTTAGAGGCGTCCGTATAAAATTCAGAACATTGGTACTTCTGCTGCAAATACAAGAAGTGCTGCGGAATTGCACATGTGGGAGCTCGGTTTTTATCTTCATGTGTGAATGATGTGTCGCATGACTCAGGGCGGAGATGCCATGGTGCTATAAAATCTGTTACAGAACATTGGATGGTATCTAAAAAGGAGACAGCAAGCTCTGACGCTTCCTCTCTAACTCTGTAAGAGAAGGGCGCAGATAACGATGGTCGATTTAAAA